>NC_073693.1:236994253-237044481 GCF_029784155.1 Uranotaenia lowii | reverse complement strand
ACGACCACTTATTTAAAAGATGTTGGTCACACGATACATAGACAAAATGTTGCCGCCGCCTGGTTGGGATATTGGATGAGTTGGTTTACCGGATTATTCCACACAAACGACCTCGATCCTGCATAAAAGCCCTACAGGCAAGGCATTGGATGGAATACTAATGCTAAAATTGTTATATGTGGTATCGCTGCTCATCTCCTGCTTCGAGCTTGAGGCAACCGAATTCATAACGAATAGAAAACCACGAGTTCCCTCGTTTGTGCCTAGATCAAATGGCCGAGGTTTTTTCTGCTATTGCTATGATTGCACAACAACCGCACACACAACAACCGCACACAGGGGTCTATTCGTTTCTTTCTTTCCAACCTCTTTAATTAGTTCGATTGTTATTGTTATTCCCTCAACCTTTGTGGTGTGCTTGAAGGTGTTCTCCTCCACATCAACTGTCGGCCTGCAGATTCGCTTCATGGGGGAGGTTTGAATGAATGTATACGTTTCGACTCCTGTCTTGCTATGCGAAGTTCCCTGGTGTGAATAGATAAAAATCACTGAGAGTGGAGCTGATATTCTAGGCTTAAATTCCTTTAAAAACGCTGATATTTCAGAGGGGGGGCACCTAACTTCTTTTTTGGATTATTGTTGGGATGCGAGCTGTAAACAAGGGATGAAAGATCAGTAGAAATAGATCAAATTTAATACAAATTTAATAATAGTAGGATTCGGCAACACTGAAGATAAATGACAAAACATAAATTTCCATGGCAAATTGTTACTATGGCAACACAAGGCAAAACAAACAAAATATAGTCAATCATTGATCTATTCTTGTGAGTGAAAGACGTGTCTTAAAACAACATAAAAGTTATAAGAATTAGACGATACTGAAAATTAATATTGGAAAGCTGTAACCTCCAATTGCAGTATATGACCAGTATATGTTAAAAAACAGTGAGCGTCTCGATAAGGGTTCCACCAGGATCGATGTTTGGCCCGGTATTGTGGAGCATCGTCTACGACGAGCTGCTAGAGTTGCGTCTCCCCACGGGACTGAGACTTATAGTGGGATTCGCCGCTTACGTGGTTCTCCTGGCATCTGGCCACTCAACAGGAAAGTCCAGCTACTTGCCACAGTAGCGATCGAGCGGATGGATAGCTGAAGGCGCTCCAAGAGCCTGCGTCTGGCTCACCACAAGACCCATGTGGTACTGATCACAAACCTGCACAGCAAAAAAAGTGTTGCGTTATTACATCAAAAACGTGCACATAACTTGAGTCGCAAATGCTACCTAATATAACATCGTTTTGATGTAAAACCTGTGACCTCGATAAGATGTAACAAAATTACACTAAAAAATTTATCGTAGTAGAGAAACATGGGAACATTTATTCAGCACAGAAACGTTGAAAAATGTTGATACAATTCAAAGGACAATATTATTTATGTAAATGGTCGTAGAACTTTCAGAAACGTGGAAAACTCTACAATTAACAAGTTTCGTTCGAACTCTTTGTTTTAGGAAAAAATGCGATAGTCAAAATGACGAAATATTTATTGAAAAATCACAATTCGCCTAACAAATGATACTCTGTACTCTGTAGGAATCTGTGCATAATTTACTGGGACATTTCAGATGGGTTAATATTCAATTAAACTGCTAATTTGATTTGTTCAGATTTATATTAATCTAATTGCAAACACTTGGCTCTTCATAGCTAAAGTTATGTTTCACAACAGCCATTTTTCTGGAAGTTCAATAACAGGATTTTCACAATTTTAGTTCATGAGCGCTATAAAACGCGTCTGTTATCCTTGGGATACGTTTAGAGGTTTTCATTTGTTGGCCTTTCCTTAGCGATCACATCAAAGTGTAGCTATTATAACAAAGTCTAACTTCAGACTCCGAACAAAACAATTGTCTCTTCTGACGCTGAATTTCGATACTGGCCTCGGATCGGCATGTTCGGCATGA
The DNA here is from genome assembly GCF_029784155.1 of Uranotaenia lowii. NCBI lineage: Eukaryota > Metazoa > Arthropoda > Insecta > Diptera > Culicidae > Uranotaenia > Uranotaenia lowii. The sequence continues at coordinate 237,042,511 of NC_073693.1, read as the reverse complement.
AGAAATTCTCGGGATATTGCGTTGTGCCTAAAAAAATAAAAGAAAACGTGAATATCAAGGCTTAGCGGGTATGAAAAAATAATCATAATAGGACTTACTCTCCTTTCTGAAGATTTAAAACTCCTATCCACACTCTTTGTACTTTTTTTCTTCGGAATAAATTTTCTGGAACCAAAAAAATATGAAAATCAGTGAATATCACTGGATTTGCTTAAAAATAAGCAACAAATCGATATATCTTACCAGTAGATTGGTTGCCTCTGAGCCTCAGAAACCCTTCCGGAGTTTTGGATATGAAAATTATTTTGTTGACAGTTATGAGCTGCTTCGATGTGATTACATTGACGATGTAATATTACATTAACAGACATGTTTAAAATTGTGTACATCGATTAGATGTAATAAACGAACAGTTGAGTAGTATCACAATAAAAAAATCATAATATTACATATTGTGGCTAACATCCGCTCAATTTACATCGGCCATCGTTACATTATTTTTTGCTGTGTGTAATCATCACAAACAGGTACGATTGCAATTGTACCTTGTTCAGTGGAGAAGACATGCCATGTCGAACAACTCAGTGATCCGTTGCAGCAAAAGGAACAGGCAGTGTGATTAGATGCTGGGCAGTTTACAGCAGCTGATGAACCTGCGGGTGTTTAGCGAGTACCGAAGCGTGTCTTCAGCAGCTGCTGATGTTGTAGCGAGGATCATGCGCATTTAGGTCTTGTTAGAGGAAGATACGTTCTACTACGAGCACTGGTACATGCCCGATGTGCGGAAACATGCCAGAGAGGCCTCGATGTCCAACTGATAGCAGCAGTGGAACAGCTTTGAAAGGGGCCGGTGAACCCATCGCTTGATACTTGACGTCGGATTTGGTTGGATCTTAAACATGGAGTGGTGGATTTATGCATGACACTGTTCTTTACTGGTCGAGGATGCTTCATGAAGTACAACCATCGGTTTGGACATGTGCCTGCAGTGACATAGTTGAGACACCAGAGTACGTAGTGTTCAACTGTCCAAGGTTCAAAAAGAGTAAGCATCACGCGGAGGATATGTGAGGATACCAATACTTGGCGCATGGTCAGCGATGGGTTCTCCCGGATCATGACTGTCCTGCAGAGGAGTTGGAACCATCACCAATACGCGATCGTTGTAGCATGACTCCTTCGTCGGGGAGCATATGAGTAGAGTGCATCCGAACCTTGCAGTTGGGCATACAAAGATAACACTATATCTTCTGCGTATGCCAAGCTGCTTGGTGCCTCGCGTACGTGTGTAGAATGTTTCCACCGTTTCCGTCGTGGATTATCCGAGTAGAACGCGCACCTGCGACGGAGGCTGTGGGGATAACACAACTCCTTCTCCGCAGTCTTACTCATAGGGGGAAGAGTATTCACGCCGCAGAATACTCTCGGGTAGAGTGGCTTCACGTCGCCGTCGGTTGAGCCACTCGAGCCGAGTTAGATGCATCATTGTCGGGAGCCAAGCGAAATAAAGACCTCAAGTCGTTAGAGGAGTTGGTCTCTGATCTCTAACGGTGGACTCGAATAGAGGCGTAGCACACGATAGTTGTTGTAACCTAGCAAGCCTCTAGTTACGAGTGAAGGCTGAACCTCAAGTCGGCAGAGGAGAGGTCCTTAGTAATGAGGGGTAGGGTAAATATGTTAGAGTTTGACTTTTTTTTTTAGCAGTCGGACGCGGTAGAAGAGGTACTGCATATATCATGATCGGGATTCAATTTTATGAACAATGGCGTAAATTACCTGAACTCTAACTACATCGCCAAAGCGGTTGGAACTTGGCTGTTTGGTAATAAAAATGAATTAAATTTTTCGCGCCCCTTGTTAAATATCAAAGCATAAGCGGAGTCACTCAGGAATTCATCACTCACCTATTCGCCGTCTCTCTTTACTCAGTTTGGGAGAGACGTAAACAATAAGCAAAATTGAATACAGTCAGTTTCTTTCCAACAAGCAGCAGTGTCGACGCGTTTTACACAATCGATCCGAAACTCCAAATCCGGACAAAATAAAAGCTTCCCCCCGGTCGGAAACGGAAATAAAGTGTTATCAAAGTGAAGTGTTACCGAACCCCTCCCAGTGATAAGTGTTCTACAGACCACAACGTTGCGTTTGAGGGTTGAACGAAAACATTGGCTCTCAGACTTCTCAGCTTGAATACTTTCGGGCTTCAAAAGATTTGGGCTTGATCAAGTTCTTATTTTTAAGATTTTCAAGAACCAGTTCCTTCAAAAATTGTCCAACAAAATGGTCGAAAATACTTACTCATTATTAGGATCCAACGTTTTCAAAAAATCTAAAGTATCCTTCCCTCGGTTCCGCCAATGGTTTTCCGAAACAATAGGTGACAGAAGCAAGCGGCGGAGTAAAAAGCCCCTGGGGGGAAGGATCAATCCGAGAATCCGAAGCCGGGGCGGAGGTTCGGTATGCAAAAGTTAAACAGACGCGGTTCGGTCTATCCGTCACGTGTAACTACACATGTAGCTATCCGAACAAACGTTCTGCAACATACAGATAATAAACGTCAGTCGTCCCGGGGTGAGAGACGGCTGTTTTGCTCTGCTTCGAACCTACTGCTAGTTGCTGCTTATAGACGGTTTGTTGTTATTGTTGCCCCATATCGTGATGTTACCGTTTTCCTGCTACTGATACATCTTAAACACTTGATCCAGCCAACCAAAAGGACGTCGGTGAGCTGTCACTCGAACTGGATGAAGAAGGTTTGAAGCTTTGTTAAGTGTTTGATGATACTGCTTTGCACTTTGCTGATTTCTTATGTGCTTCGCAATCGGAAGTCAATTTAGAGACACAAAAAAAATGTACTGTCAAGATCTTTGAAAATTTTTTAGAAAGAATGACCTTTGATAACATTTTCTAATATATTTTTTAAAACGTCAATCATATTCGCAAACGTTACTCACTTCTAATTATGAATTCCACCCTTAACGGGACGGGAAATTTCCCACCTTCTCAGGAAATAATGGCCGCGGTTCTGCCGAGTTCTTCCGCCTAACACGTGCTCGATTTGAGACGAATCTCATTACGCTAACGAACTCCGGCTGACGTAGCATCTGAACGGCCGGCATCCATAAAACGATCCATTCCGATAATAAGTGTTGACTCTTGCGAGACGAGTTAGAACAGGATATGTACCGGCACACACACTCACAAAAAAATCCACTTTAAACCATCAATCTTTGGAGTCGTTTCGATTTGCGTTTTTTTTTCTCACGGTCGCCATTCAAAGCAACATCATCAAGTGAACGAAAAACGATTCAAGCCCCCACACTTCCGACTGAACATGTGGGATGTAAGCAAGAAGCAAATTTTTGGATACGAGTGATGTATGGAAATAACAAAAAAAAAAACTTGTCGATAGCTCCATCGATGAGTTTGGTATGAAACGATACATTTTTTGTGGGAAATATTCTCTTGTGTTTTTTATGGAAATGAAATTGTATGCAGTGTATATGAACACTTCAAATTATCTTTTTCGTTTGAATAAGATTTCTGCCTATCTGATGAATCCTTCAGATTCCTACTAAGAAAAATAAACAAAACTTGAAAATAAAATGTTTGTAAACTTCGACCTAGTCCTTCATTTGCTTACAATGAAAATTTGAACAGGAATGTTTTCCAGATTGTTGGAAATTAATATAATTCCTGTTCAATCAAGGAGAGAGCTAGCTTCCTCAATGATGCTCAATGAACATTCCCGAAACAGATAGGGACTCGGATGGGGGCTGTATGTTTGAGAAGGACTTATCATCCACTCCAGTGCTTGACCTTATTTGTATAAATTACATTTCAAGAATGTTTCCGATCCTTGACGAGTTGCAGAGAATCTGCAGTAGCAAGAAACAAACTACAGAAACAACAATTGCATTCCTCGGAACAATCTCTGATGAGGGAAGCTTGTTTCGATTTTGTCGAGAGGGCCACTTCAAGTGGGCCGCCCTTTTCCTTAAGGAATTGTGTATCGTAAGGTACCGAGATGGCTTAGTGGGAGCAAAACAACGGGCAGGAATTCGGATTCCCATCCAGTTCGAGAGCTTCCTGGTTTCGTTTAGAGCTAGCTATCACTGGTCCAACAACAAGGGCTTAGCAATGGATTATATTTGGAATGCAATTGAACGTCCAGGTCCGAGTCCCACATTGGTGCACGTGTGAAGTGATATTCAAAATATGCTACTCCAGAGAGACAGAGACGATAACAAGACTGTTATGGAAACTCATTAAAATGGAAAATGTTATGCTAATCGATCGAAAATGGCTGTTGTCTTGCTGAATTTTCTAAACGTTTTGGTTCTGGTTAAACCAGGTAATTGAAGGTTTCTTGGATAGATCGTCGTAAATTAATTTCATACCTTACTTGATGATAGGGCCTAATTTATTTATAAGCATTCAAGTCAGAGTTTTATATCCGGGAAATGTTGGTCAGCCATATTCCAAATATTTTTCAGCAACAATATTTACAAGTTCTCTAATTGATCAATTTTATTCGAAGAATTTCGCAGAGAAAACTGCAATGATATTTGTGTTCCAAAAGCTAGGGAAATAAAGCTAAGCAAAATCTTCACAATTCTTGTCAACATGGCGGACTTTCTTTCAAATCCGATTCCTATCGACTTGAAATAAACCGTTGTTAACTACGTTAGCTGGCATTTTTCATACGATTCTATGTTTTGCTGGGATAGATCTTATATAGTTGTTTCGGATTAATTGGAATTATAAGTGATTGAAGAACTGTAATTTCTTAAACAGATTTTTTTTGGTTTAAAACCGTAATAAATTTCAACTCTGTTAGGGTGATTTGCCAATCGTTGCACAGCTAAGCACTTGATTTTGGTGTTTATGCTGTATTTTAGTGATTTTAACCAAATTCACTCGATTTTTTTTGTCGATGTACTCATACAGGATTGGTCAACAAGACCCAAAAGTTCAAGTGTTTGAAAAAAGTGACATAAAAATTTAAAAAATCATTTAAAACGGCTTGTCTGTGCCCAATAGTTGCACAGGCAAATTTTGTGTCGTGCATAATGTTGTCCGATTTTTTCCAATGGTTGCACATTTTAAAAATCAGTCACCATGAGGTCGAATAAGCTGATATTTGTTACGGAAGCTTATTATGAGATCTTCTAGTTCAAATGCAATCTAATTTTTAGACGGCCCCTTATGAGGGGAGGGGGGGGGGGCGGTCTTCCATATAAACCGTCCAATGCACTTTCCAATTCCAATTCGGCCTCAAAAAAAAACACAAAGCCGCCGGTTTGAGTTTCTGGAATAGCATTTATCACACGTGGAGTTTTCTCAGAAACTCAAATCCACCTCTTAATTTTCCCGAAGCCATTTGAATGGAGTGTTATTTAACCTAATTTGCCCAGTGTTGAGAGTTTTTTTATATGTCCTACCAACATAAATCTTTATGTCTTCAAAATCCCATAGAATGAACTGAAAGGTATTTAATGCTTGATTTTTAAGTGGCTATTAACAGGTGAAAAAATTAGAAAACGTGATCTGTTTTGCCCCCTTTTACCCCTATGAACAAGATCCGATTTTACAAAACAAATGTTTTAGGACTCACTTGGAAGTCGATCGATTTTTAAAATAATGAATCTCAATTTAAAACTTGAAAATGGACACAACCACGCCCAAAGTTTCAGATCGTTTGACTGATTTATGCTCATGCTATACAATTTTGTATAAGAACATTTTTTTTTTCGAAAAGTTTATTGATTTAAATATCTTTTTCATATAAGTGGGTTTATTTGTAATTAATGTAACCTCTGTAGCATTTTACAAATCTTCAGGAAACAATCACATCACATAGAAATGCTTCCCGAGAGTTTTCCGGCTGAAAAACTGTTTTGGATCAAATTAAGTTCCACAAAGCTATGACTGTTTATTTTTCTGGATGATAAGGGCCAAATAAAGCTTCACTTAGATGTCTGCAGTGACGGCAACTCGACGGCAGATTCGAATTCCTGAGAAAATTGCACGTTAGATTTCGGGTCTTCCAACCTTCGACTTCTAGTTTCTGAGATTAAGGGTCGTAGTTTGTACAGACAATATTCTGACAATATTAATAACAATATCAAAGGGATCGCTGTTGACATGGAATAAAATTCTTTTAGATTTGTCGTCACGAAATTAGAGAAACAATTTTTTTCAGATGAGCTTTTAGATTCTTTGCATACAATGTTGATTAAATGGTCGGGATAAAGGATTTCAAAATAAATCTGATAAAAAATTAGTCTCTCAAAGCCAATGCAGTTGAGAGACATTTTTCAGACAATGCAAATTGCCCGACTTTCATATAAAGAACTAATATTAATTAATTATAAAAATAAAAGAAAATAAAAAAAATTAAATTTTGAAAACTTAAGTTTTTCAACTAGTTTAATAATATCAAAACAACATTTTTAAGATTTGACGGTAGAAAAAATAAACTTATGGATATATAAAGTGTCTTTGAATTATTGAATTAATTATTAAAATCAACATTGAGTGCAAAAAATGTGAAAATTCTAAGTGTAAAATAATTAATTAAAGCACAGAATTTACAAAAATTACTAGTTAAACGTAAATATCCACTTATTCAGAAAAAAACATGTCATATCAATAGACAATTCGAGTTGTTTTAGTTGCATGTAGTCAATGAACGTGTTCAATGTTGTATGACAATTTGTATGCAAGAAGAACTTTTCGCATATACAAGAAATTCAAATAAGTTAGAAATGAATTTTGTTTTAAATTATTGATTTTGCCCATTCCTAAGAATAATTGTTTGCCAGCATGAGAAGAAGCAAAGTATTTCATGAAATAAGTTATAACAATTTCGAAATAAAAACCGTAATCCATTGAAAAGTATAGTAAAATTGCAGGTTTTGCTTTCTGAAGCTTTCAATAATTTCATGACATGTTTTTGCGAAAGTTTTGAATCATCACACTTATTGGCTATTGAAAGCAGTATAATGCGATTCTTATTTTCATCTGGTTAACCAGCTTTCAAATTAGCTGTCAATACACCAAAAATAAAAAAAATATTTACCTTTTTTGAATTTTTTGTATGACAACGACTATGATTTCTGAAGTACAAGTTAAGTTTAGTTTTTGTTCACATGCAATGTATTGCAAGAACCAAGAAATATTTTAAAAATACAAAATTATGTTTTTGAACTTTCAGTAGGTACATCTCTGATGGTTTTTGAATGTAAGTTTGGATTTTTCCGTACAAGCCTCCATATTAATTCAAAACACGTTATAATTCAGGACTTAATCAATCGCTTTCAAAACTTTTATTGCTATTTTTTGTTGTAAAAACAACCAAACAAAGTTATAGGAGGTATACGAATTTATAAATTTGAAATTTCTAAACAAATTTTGCAGCGGAATTATGTACAACAATGGGGCAGGAGGAGATTGAGCGGACCAATTGTTGCACGATCCAACATATTTTCTGGTTAAGTATGGATCATAATTTTTTTTCAAAATCATGGTGCTAAAATTGTTCAACAAACGTTTCGTATAGAAAACTGATACGAAAAATGTTTTGTTCTGACGTAAAACCTTATTTGCCGTAGAAAGAATGTTAAGGTTTTTGTTAACAATTAACACAAAAATCGCGCGAAAAAAACAAGAAAAATTAAAACTGTCGTAAGATGCACACTTACCAGCAGAAAATATCACAAAAGCCTCATTTCATCAGAAAACATTCCGAATTACATGATCCAGTATTATTTCTGAGGAAAAGTTGAAAAACAGCTAAAATTTTGACAATTTAAGTCATGCTGTGCAACAATGGGTTAGGGGACAACGATTGGCAAATCACCCTAAATATTCGAATATAAAAAAAAATTTTTTTTTAGTTAATGACTAAAACTTCCTAAATTATCGAAATCTGACGCTATACTAAAGAAAGGCAACTATGGTCAAGAATCTATTTTCTAAATAGGACTTCTTTCTGAAAACGTCAGCTTGATATGAATTGTTTAAGGATTGCCCAAGCAAGCTCCCATAAAAGAGTTCGAACATACCTGAAACAGTTGTCTGAAGTCTATTTTCCTATGCTCAAAATTAAAGTGCTTATCTATCCTTTTTAGTTCCAACATTAAATTTGAACGGATCTATCAGGTAACTAAAACAAAAATTTATCCTTCCATCTCTCTTCTTCTCATAATTCAGTCACTACAAACGCTGCATTATTTTGAGTAAATCTACTTCTCTTCATGTGATACCGGTATTCGCCAATTCTGCATTCCATTCATTTAATAATTGCCGTTTAAAATAGAACACTTGTTTTCAATTATAACAAAATGACGATCTTCTTCAATGAGGTAGGTCAATCACCTATCCAACAAAGTGTATCCTATATGCCCCACTATCCTGAAATCTAAAAACTTTCGTTTTGGTTCAGAACTCCTCCTAGTTTTTTGCAAAATTTTTAAGTAATGGGGATCTTCAGATCTGCACCAACATTGAAAATTGGGTTTATTTCAACGACTTAAAAACAAATGTATTGTTTTTTTAATTTTTCGCGTTAGATTTGGTTATAATTTTTTGTAAATAAAATAAAACCATAATTTCAAGCTTCATAACTCTGTTATTTTTCCACGGAAATCGTAAAATAGCAAATCAAAACGCATCGAAATTTAACGTGGTTTTCAAATAAAATATTTAAAAAAAAGCAACGTTACGACCTCTTACATGGAAAATTCTAAATAAGCTTTAAATGATGTCTAAAAAAACCGTCTGCATCACCGAATATTCTGCGAATAATGCCATTGCATTGTAAAGCCCAATTCAGGATATAACTTTCATCTGACGACACCAAAGGGGGCCAATATCTCCTTTGAGAGTTATGATAAAAATAAAAACAATAAATCTCAGCTTGAATACCTCTCAAATAAAGACAAAAAAAATAACAATAAATCTTTTTTTTTTGCATCGAAATCAAACAATGGTTGAACAAGTGCACTCAAAAAAGAAGGTAGCATTGTCATTATTTTTTTCATAACTCTTAAAGGAGACATTAGCCCTCTTCGGTGTCGTCAAATGAAAGTTACATCATAAATTGTGCTTTACAATGGCATTTTTTGCAGAATATTCGGTGATGCGGATGGTACATTTAGACATCATTCAAAACTAGTTTATAATTTTTCATGTCATGTCATATTATGATTGAAAATATTTTACTTGCAAAGATGGTAGGTATATTTTGATGTTTTTTGCTGATGTGCTACTGTATTAATTCTGTTGAAAAATAACAAAGTTATGAAGCTTTGAATTATGGTTTTATTATATTTACAAAACAAATCGGAAAAAATAATCAATTTAATTGACATCACTGCTGGTGCTTAGCATGCTTGGAGAATTCATGCACAACCTCATCAGGCATCAGCAGAGATTTATGTTGAATTGACTGTTTTGTCAATGCCAAAAGACATACCTCTATTCAACATGTAATAACAATTTGTCTAAGAAGATACGAAGTTACTGCCTTCGACAAAATTGTTTAGTGGGAAATTTAAATAATTTATATATAAGCCCAAAAAGCAAACGCAGGCTCGATTGGAAAGAATAAAAATTATTGTTGATTTTTTTAGAACGAAAAATCAAATTTATCCATACCAACATCAAAGTCAAAACATACTTATGGAAAAATTACCAAAGAATTTTGCAAAAATTATAGATGATTCTTGGGCCAAAAAAAGCAAATTCCAAAATACTTTAAATCGTCTAATTCCAATTCTTAGAATTCTAGATGGCCCGGTTTTTTGAGGGCTTTCCCGAATTTAAAAAATTTAAAATGGGAAAAGACTGGTCCAGCCCGGTTACAGAATATTGTGGAAAAATGCCTAGATGTATCCGTTTTATCAAGAATATGCGAACTAAAAACTGATAATAAGTTAAAATAATCTTTGATATTTGCATCAAACTACAAAATTTTCCAAGCCTGCTCTGTCTTGATAAAGTTGGACACATTCTTTGATTATAGAGGAGAATGAGGATACTTGATCCCTCAGCAATATCTTGAAACTGGAATGTCTTATATAGATCAAATGTTCTAGAAAAGTTTGAGAAATAGGAGCAAAGAATCACACAAACAGTTTAATGCTGTCGATAACACAAAAGACATATGCTCACATTTTCACCATCTATTCATTTCTTCTATCAAAAGCGCTCCAGCATTGACCTTTCCACTTATCAATTTTCATTTCTGTCTTAATTGCTCTTAATTAGAATTATAATTTGCCGATATGCCATAAACTTAAATAAGAAATAGAACAAAATAACAAACCTATAATATCAAAAAAAAAAAAAAAAACATTGAGTTGTTGCGCTTTGTTTGAAAAATCTAACAATATTTGACTTTAAGAACTTTTTTATCATTTTAAAATATTTCCTACCCAAAAAAAAAATATAATAAAAATATTCATTGCAATATATCAATCGTTAGAGCATAATATGAACTTCTTAATGCCACATTTTCAAAGCAAAAGTTAGCTCTCAATTTTTCTTAGAAAATGTTTTCCCAAAATGTATGCAATGGGTTCACTTGATCCCTCGAGACCAAAGAGATATATATTTCTTCTGAATTGATGTTGTTAGCAATGATCAAAATAAATAATATGTATCCAATAAAATCCATACAAAAAGGACTAAAAAGTATGCAATGAATAAAGGGTAGTAAATAAATTTTTAGAATTTTTATTGTCTGACACCTATAAACTGTGAAATTAAAACTAATATGACCAAAAAAGTCAATGGAACTTTTATCTTTAGATTTCGCATGTTTTTTCCAAAGCTTAGGTCACCCTGATTAAAGGATCAAATCTCTTTTATTAGAGGATTCTTGAATATATGTATCACTATTTTTATAGTCCCACGAAAACGCTTCTAGCTTATCTAAGGGTTCATGTGTCGATCTCACTTTTGGAGTATACAAACTTGAAATTACACGCTATCAGAAAACGCAAAAGGCGCCTTTCTGCATTTCTTCCCCAAAAAGTTATGATACAAATAGGAAAATGGGATCACGTATCCCCATTCTCCCTAAAGTTAAATAAGAACACTGCTGATTTGTCTCAATAAAAATGATATTTTATGTATCTATCTTATACATTTTATTTTTAACTTAAAGAGAAAGCCTAGATTTTGAGAGGATGCAAACCGGATTTTGAGTTGCAAATTTTGAAATTCCCTGCTCGCAATTAGCCAGGTTTTTGATATAAAAGCCAGGATACGTTCAAAAAGTATCTAAAAAGCTTAGCCTGATACCCCATCGAATCGCATGTTTGCCATGATATCTATGTACATTTTCACTTACAATCGAGTGTTACTACTTGAATAAAAGTACTTTCAACAATTTTCCATAAATTCAACAAGCTAAAGGTTGCCAGGTTGCCCGATTTTATCCGGATTTGTCCGGATGTGTAATCAAAATTTGGGAACAGCCCGACCCAATTGCCCGTGTTTAATTCAGCAAATCAAACAAAAAAAAATCCAATTGTTTTGCAAAAACTTTTTATTTGTGCCTCCAAAACGAAATTTTACTGAGCAAGTTTTACAAAAAAAAACTATAAAATATTTTAAGAAAGCCTTAAAAACGATTTAATATCTGTCGATAAGTTTTGCTGAAAAAAATTGTTTTGAATTTTTTTTTGTTGAGTAATTTCTGGGTTTTGGCAATGTTTCCCCGAATATTGCTCGGATTTTTGGTCATCATTTTTGAAATCAAGAAACCCGAATTTTGAAAGGTTTTTATATCTATAGTTCATGGAAAAAGCCACTTTATTGTTAATTTGGGCCTTATAGGGGAGGAGCGGGCTATATGCGCCTATTAAGCAGAACACTGATTTAATCAAATATCACATTGAATATGTGTACAAAAACTATATACACGTGTGCAGGCATCTGTTTTCTATACATTGGAGTAATTTTTATGTTAAAATTTTCTTCTGTTTCCAAGAAAATGATTTTATTATAAGTGTTGTCTAAAATGCCGAACCTCAATTCGTGCGGGCTAAGTGCGCCCATTCATGTTTTGAACAAAATTACTGTTTTTTGGGCAATATTTCCGTATAATTTCACTGAAACTGCTAGAAAGTAATAATTTCCGTACGATAAAGCTGGAGTTTCATAAAAATCTATGTATATTATAATTTTATGGAATAAAACAAAAGTTAGGGTTGCCATACTATGGAGGCAGTTCATCCATAAGAAAAACTTTATCAAATCTGTTTTAGACCTTCAGTTCTCTCTTGAGATGTTATTCAGAGCTTAGATTTGAAGGTTCAATGATAAAAATCATGTATTTATTCTATTTAACCTGTTATTTTAGGATGGAGGCATTTTACAAACATGATGGGGGCTTACAAAAACACTCTGTTATTCCACTTTATAATCATTATTTAATCTCCACAAATGCTGAAATATGTTTAATTTCTTAAGTTAATTTGAGTAAGAATCAAAAACCATCCTAGGTTTTGTTTTAAGCTTCTTTACGTATAGTTTTTAAAAAACGAAATATTACATCAAAATGTATCAAAACCTTGTATGATTTTTTAATTTTTTTTTTGAGTTTGTAAATTCATAAAATTCTTTCTAGCCTTATTTTCTAAGTGTATCACCCTCAAAATGCATTGGTCAGATAAGCTGTCTAGTCAGCCATTTCATCAAACAGCCGTAGGGTCATTTAACCCGATAGGCCCATTTAGGAAACCTTTCCCCTAACCCGTTACACAAAATCGACGACGTTAAGAAATTTCGGCGTTTGTATTTCTCACGCGAAACCATTTATAAAAGTGTATGTTTTAGATTTGTGTCATTTGACTGTTCAACCCATGACACATTTTTTTCATAGTTCAAGAGAATCAATATCTAAAATAAACCTAAACAATAATCATCGTATAAAAAGGTTAAAAAATTGAAATTATTATTTTATATCTTCAATAAATTTCAAGTAAACGATTAATGCATGGAAAGTAAAACCAGCCACTTAAAATGGTTGGTAGAGTTAATCAAAATATGTATAAAAAAATGAAAAATTTGTCTGTCTGTCTGTCTGTCTGTCTGTTTCCTTTAGACTTGAAAATTACTGAGCTGATCAATCTAAAATTATTTAAGTGTGAGGTCAGAGACTGTTTCCATAAAACTTTCAAACCACCCAGACTTTTAAAAGGAGAATCTCCCATACAACATGAACGAGGTTCCAAGTAGGCGTTGATTTGAAAGGACGTCAAAAATTTTTGCTTCGTGAAAAAATTAAGTGGATGAAGTGTAACCGAAATCAAATTCAAGTGATTATAAATACAATCGTAGGATTTGCTTTGAAAAATTACCAATCCTAGCTTACAGATTCGAACTCATGGAAGAGGTTAATGGTCGATAAAAATGATGATTTATTGGTGAGATCTAACCATATTTTGCTGTTCAAACTTTAAGTTATTCAATAGATTAAAAGTTTGCGTTCCAATTCTAGAATCACGTACAAATGCATATAAATGAGTGTTTGGCAGGAAACTCCACGCTTCATTCCTCACTATGTTCCAGTATCTTTTGCGGTATTAACCACATGTTTGGCCTGGCCGTGGTAATTATTCCAATGCAGTGTTAAATGTATCAGATAAAATTTTGAAAAAAAAAAAAAGATTTTTCAGGATGCTTACATGTTTTGGCTTTGTTGGTTATAGAAGTAAAAGGAGAAGGAGGTAGACTTTCATACAAAATGCATACCCAAGCAACATTTTATGTTTTAAAACCAGCTACAAGATCAATTTTAAGTTTCATAAGAGGCATGGAGAATCTTATAAAACAATCAGTATTACTTGGAATAAAATACGATACAACCCATGCATATTTTAGAAAGTTTAATAAAATTAAATAAATTGATTTTCGGCGATTTCAGTCTCGAAAAAATTCTAAACCAATACACATAATGATACTATCAACAAACACACAAAATACAACAAACGTCAGTAGTGGAAAACAACATCCAAAATAGTGCAAATAATTTTTTTATTCGTTTTCGTTTTCCAAAACTTTTAAAGTGTTATATCCATCACAACCAGATCAGTCGATAGATTTTTACTGTTTCATGAAACTTTCTACAAAAACAAAGTTTTACATCATATGACAATTTTCTATATTGCTGGACATGTATTGGCATATTCAGATGTCAGAAAATGCCTTCCAGTCATTGTTGAAAGGAGGAGAGTCCACTAGAAAGCTTTATTATTTTGACAGAAACTGTACAAGTTTCAAAGTAGAATTTGGTTCAATTTTGGCACATTGGAAGTTTTAAAGTAACAAGATTATTTGAAATATTAAAAAGAGGTTTCTGTTTTTGTACAGGAAGCCTCCCATACAAAACAACCAATAATATGACAAAACTAATCAGAAGAATTTTCAAGAGATTTTTCCTTAAAAGTCGATGCACAAGAACAATTTCTAAGGTTTTTTTTATCGTAGAATTTGAAGCACTGTCTTCCGAAAATCACTCGGAAGAAACGCTCATGATAGGTTTCTAGTTGGAAACATTCAAAGCCGATTGATGCTGCCTGTTGTTCCCTAGAGAATCGGCAGAGCGACAATGCGAAGTCAATGTAAACAAGATTCAAAAGCGAGAGCGGACTCGCATCTAAGTCGATCTCTCAAGCTCACTACCTGGTGTATCAGAAGTGATTGAGACACTGACTGATACAAGATCCAATTCGAAAATCCACTCACTCACTCACTCAAACTCAATCAATGCGGCCTTGCATCGGTTCATACTGCCTGCGTACTTTCTGGCAAAGCGGCAGAAACATATGTTCATACGTACTGCCTGCGTCTTTGAATGACTATTTTAATCCTCCCCAACAACAGCAACAACAAAGCAAGATGTATCAGGCAGACAGCATTCGATCATCGATCAGTAAACGAGTGAGTGAGTGAGTGATTGAGCAAGAAAAGTTATTGACTGAAAAAAGAAACTGAAAATTAGGTAGCTCCTCACTCAGTTGAGAATTCCAACTGGAGAAGAAACGTCTCTCTTTCAAATTTTATTTCTTTGATTCTCGGACCAGCCCTGTCGAACACAATCTTTGCCCCACTGGGAGATAAACCAACCGACAATTTAGGTTTTGCTTTCGCTGTTGAAAACGTTTCAGTGTCTCTCATGAGAATTGAGTGATATTCGGAACACTGGTCATGATTTGATATGAAAGATTTACTGCTTTGATATAAGGTGACGTTGGCAGAAGGAGTAAGCTTGAACGAAACGAATTGTGTCATAGACTAGGAGATATTCTCAACGTTACGTAACTATTTGTTTTGTCAAAAAAAATGGCGTTCTGCTCGAAGTTATTTTAAAGTTATGCCAATTTTACACCATGTCAAGCCATATTTGACGAATCCGAAAGCAAACCAAAGTCAACTCAAAAACTTAATAAGACTTTAATATTTTTGACTGCTTGTATCCCAAAAATTCTAGATTCTACTTCCTTATAATCTGTACTGCATTTAAAGAATAATTTTTTTAAACTAAATTTTACAAAGTATTTATATTGCATATGCAAGTAAAACTATCAAATGAAAAGCATGAGTGTTAAAGAAAGTTATAATGATTGAGTACTACGACAGAATCAGAACAGAAGGGAATTTTAAAATTGATAATCTGGAAACTTTTTTTTGTTTAAATTTACCTCCAGTTATTTTCTAAGTGTTTAGAGATTTTGTAATATTTTGTAAAAATCCTCAACCAACTTATGTTTTGTATAATTAAAAAAAACTGTTGTTAATTTTTTTTTCCAGCTGTTGAGTTGGAGGGAAGGATGGGGGGTTTGAGGGAGGATTTTTGGTTAGTGAAAACCATACACGAGACCTTTATGAAGTGTTGTATCAATCCAATCACTTTCAATAGATTTTCGTTAAATTTAGGTTAGATACAAGTTTTGACATATTAAGATGATGTATTGTATTGGAAAGCTTTACAATTTTTTTTTTCAAAAGAGGACTATCATCCTAAAATATTAATTTGCAAAAATTTTCCTATTCAATTTTTTAGGGGTTTGCGGTTAAGATTTTTTTACAGTTAATCGAAGTATAACCGATTCTTAAATATTCATCTTAAAAAAAAAACGATAAATCATTGAATGTTTAAGTGTTATTTTTTATTTAATATGAGATTATTTCAAGTGTTTAGTTTTATGAAAAAACTATACGAGTTAAGCCATTTAAAAAAACAAAGGGGCTATTATTTAACAGTTTTCATCTAAAGAATTTGACAGGCTACTATTTACGCAACAAAATTTTCTATTTTGAAATTATAAGAATCAAAAATCAAAAAATTATTTCATTTTTGGAAAAACTAAAATAAAACAATATTTTCTATAAATTAAATTTTACGGCCTTATCCTTGAAAATAATGCCCAGTGAATATTTTGGTCTGTATATTTCAGTTGTTTCTGAGATAAACACACTTTTGTAAAATCTGAAAAAGTTGTATAGAATATTCTATATGAGCCTGTACGTACCAAAGTGGAGGCAATTTACGGACCAAATTTTGCTCACCTTGAAAATATAAAACTTTGTATTGCGTTTTCAAAAATTTGATGGCAACTTCGCTTTGCACAAGATCATAGGATTGTACAACTTACAACTATCTATTGTCTGTCTTAAAGGGTGATACGGACAAAATTCGGTCAAGGGAAAACGCGTGTAAATCGGTGAAATAGTTTATTTAAAAAATCAAATTAAATTTATTTTTCAAGTTTAATTAGAATAAAATATAGAAAAAATATTCAGTTTAGCTTCCGCTTTTCCAAATCCGAATTGCCGGGCCTTACGCTTAGCCCTGCCATCAGATTTTGTACAGCCACCTCGTCCACCTTCTTCAGCGCAGAAAGCCAGTTTGCCTTAAACTGCTGCTCGTCCTTAGCAGTTTTTTTGGTCTTCTTTAGGTTCCGCTTGACAATAGCCCAGTATTTCTCAATTGGGCGGAGCTCTGGCGTGTTGGGAGGGTTCATGTCCTTGGGAACCACCTGCACGTTGTTGGCGGCTTACCACTCCATGGTCTTTTTACTTATATTTAAGCTATGAAAATGCTGCTTTTCATGCCACAGGTACAGATGGCTTGCCAAACCAGATATTTCTTCGCAAATTTTGAAAGTTTCATGTGCTTGAAAATATCTGCTACCTTTCCCCTTCCTTTTGCCGAATAAAACTCCTGTCCCGGAAGCCGCTTGTAGTCGGCTTTGACGTAGGTTTCGTCGTCCATTACCACGCAGTCAAACTTCGTCAGCATCGTCGTGTACAGCCTCCGGGATCGCGCTTTGGCCGTCGTTTTTTGTTTATCATCGCGATTTGGAGTCACTATCTTCTTAAAAGTCGTTTTTTGGCTCGATGCACGGTTGTAGACGATACACCCAGCTTATTTGCGGCATCTCGGAGAGAGAGACCGGCAACTCTCTTTGTCGTCTCAGCGGCTTCCGGTTTTCGATTTCCCCCCAATCCAGACTTCCTGGCTGTTGACAAACGTTCCCCAAACACTTTAATTACATTTGTAACGGTTGATTTGGCCACTTTTAGCGATTTTGCCAGCTTTGCGTGCGAGTCGCTCGGATTTTCGCGATGCGCGAGAAAAATTTTGATACGCTGCTCTTCTTCCTTGGACAGCATTTTGACAACTGAAGCGTGAATTCCAAAATCAAAATAGGAACAACATTCTACACACACACACCTTCAAAATGAGGGGTGTTCAGATTTTTTTAAATGCAAAATTGAAAAAAAAAACTTCAAGTTGATATTGACCAAATTTGGCCATATCACCCTTTAAATCAAATCGATTTAAGTTTTATATATTTAAAACCTTGAATAAATTACCTAAACAATGAATCTAACGTCAGAAATATTGGTCAAGATATGTGACCAGTGGAACGAAATCAATTTACTAGTCAAAGCAAGCGAAAAATAATTTGTTCAAAATTTTGCGAACGGCTTAGGAAGGTTAAGCGGAAAAAGTGTAACCGAAAATCGAACTCAAGTGATTATAAACGTGATTTTTTTTAATTATTTAGCGGCCCACCACACTCCCCCACACCAAAAAGCTCGATTTGAGCCCCCTGGAAATAGACGCTAACTGTTCTCAGCATGTCTGGCAGCAAAACAAGAAAAAAGTCAATAATGTACTTGAAAACGCGAGCAAAGTTTTAATAATGCTGGGAATTTTCAAAGTGATTATTTAATGCGAGGATATGTAATGAGGGAATAAAACAATATTTGTTAAAAATGAATCCCAGTGGAAGAATATTCCTTTAAGAGATCCATTATTGATTTAATAAAAAAAAACTAAGGTTTGAAAGAATAATTTATACAAATAAAAACATAACAAAGAAAACAACTAAAACTACAAAATTTAAATTAAATTTATCGCTAAGAAAATTAAAAAAGGACTGAAATAAGTGGTTGGATGATCATCGGTTTAGGTTATCTTTGTAGTACTGCATAAGTTTGGTCTTAAAAATTTTTCTGTTGGAACTGTTTTTTATTTCTTCAGGAAGGCTGTTGAATTTTGTTGGACCAATGAAGGAAATTCGACGTTGATCAAAACTAGTTGAACTTGTACTGCGCATCAAATGGTGAGATTGACGAGTATTGTGATATCGCAAACCCGCATTGAATCTTAAGTTTT
Organism: Uranotaenia lowii; assembly: GCF_029784155.1. NCBI lineage: Eukaryota > Metazoa > Arthropoda > Insecta > Diptera > Culicidae > Uranotaenia > Uranotaenia lowii. Next base: position 237,023,805 of record NC_073693.1, on the reverse strand, counting down.
GATTATTGTTTGCAGAGTTTAAGTCATCAAAAACAAAGTTTATAGTTTGAAGATCACAAAATTCGGAGAGAGGTAATATATTGTGAGAGTGATTAGAATAAATTAAATTGGTTGGATAGAAAAAAGGAAAATTGAATATGGAATTCAGACAACGGTTTTGAAGGGTTTGTAGACGAGAAACAAATGATAACGACGCTCTGCCCCAAACAGATATTAAATAGTTTAAACGAGTGTACAAAAGCAAAATAAAATTTAAGTAATATATGACGTGGAACAAAAGTTCTCACCCTCCATAAGACTCCGCTCAGGGATGAAATTTTTTTTTTGTGGTTGATCAATGTGGCAGAGCCATGAAAAAGTTTCGTCTAGTATTATTCCTAGATATTTGAAGTTGGTAACCCTCTCTATAGTTGTATTGGATAGATTGAGATCGCAATTAAATTCGATTTTTTCCTTGGAGAGTGAAAAATCATGTACGTCGTTTTAGCAAGATTGAGGGTCAGGAGGTATGCTGAAAAATATTTGTGAAAGAGTTTTAAATATTTTCCCATGTTGGAAATAACAGCATTTGGACAGTTTTCAGGATAAAATAAGGCTGTATCATCAGCAAATAGACGAGGTATACCAAGCAGCGGTAATTTGCTGAGATCATTGATGTATAGTAAAAACAGTATAGGTCCTATATTGCTGCCTTGTGTTACACCAATTCCAACCTCTCTAGAGAGCTCTTTGTCTCACCTAATATGACAAATTGTTTCGTGTTAGCCAAGAAGCTGCGTATAAGAGTGTTGGCTAGGCCTCTTATGCCATAACACTCCAATTTTTTTAGTAATATATGTACCATGATTAAGAGTGTCGAAGGCCTTCTTAAGGTCTAGAAAGAGCCCACTCACGATATTTCGGCACCTATTTTTTCAATTACAGAATCTAGCAATTCGTAGATGGCTGTAAGCGTACTTGTTCCAGATTAAAACCCATATTGAAGATTGTAGAAAACGTTATTTTCGTTAAGCAAGCTGTTCATTCTGGTTATTAAAAGCTTTTCGAAAACCTTACTAAAAATGCCTAAAGATGATATGGGACGGTAGTTATTTACATCTCCTGATTTAAATATTGGATAAACTCTAGCTGTCTTGAGACATTCAGGGAAGGTTCCTGTCTCTAAAATGTTGTTGAAGCATTTCGAGAGAATTTTTGCGGAATGTATACAATTATGTTTAAGCACTTGTGATGTCGGGGCCACTGCTTTTTTTGTTATTCAACGATTCAATGACTAATGTGACCTCATTCACTGACGCGGGCCGCAAAAAGAGTTGAAAACCAATATACCTGTAGGTGTAAAAACTTGAGTCCATGGTAATTTTGTTTGCAAGAGATATTCCGATACTGGTGAAATAATTGTTAAAGGTCTTACATACTACATGTTGGTTTTCTAGAATGGAGTTACCCGCTCTTAGGTTAATTTCATATTTGTTTTGGGATCTTCCGAGTATTAAGTTGACATTTTTCCAATATTTTGAAGCTGGCGTGTAACTTAGAATATTTTCGTAGTAGGATCTTTTACAATTCCTTTTGCAAAGGTCTACTTTTTTGGAAATGTGGTTTAGCATTTCTTTTAAAAGTAGATTTTCCAGATGTTTTTTTTACTCTTTTAAGATAATTATGTTTTATTCTGATAAAGGTCCAAAGATCGAACTTATGTACGGACAATTTTTACAGTTTTTTGCACTTTTTTTTAACAAGATTAGAACAAAGTGTTATAGGTAGATATTATGTTACGAGCACAGCAGTCTGCATCATCTACGATATTAATTCCTCTAAAGAAGATTCCAAATCTCTCATTCAGTTGAGAGTAATTGGTGATAAATTTTTGATAGTGAGTACACTCGTAGGAAATGTTTTGAAAAATTACCAATCCTAGCTCACGGATTCGAACTCGTGGAAGAGGTTAACGGTCGATTATTATAATGATTTATTGGTGAGATTTAACCATATTTTTCTGTTTTAACATTGAATTATTCAATAGAATAAAAGTTTGCGTTCAAATTCTTAAATCATGTACATATGCATTTGAATATGAAGCGTTCTACAGAGAATTTCCTCCTCTTGTTTTAATATCTTTTGCGGTTTAACCACAAGGTTGGCCTGGCCGCAGTTAAATCTGCAATGTAATGTGAAATACATCAGATATATTAGATAATCCTTTTTACTTTTTTTTTGTATATTTTGACTCCCAGCTGAGTGTGTAAACATTTCTTAATATCTTGACAAATTTTCAAATAACTCTGAACTTATTTGAAATCTTTTTAAAAATTTTATGTTAATTTTTTTTCGAGTTGTTGATAAAGGAATTAAGTGGAGGGAGATATTATTTTCATATTGGGCTAAGTAGCAACTGGCAACGTTCCAATTTTTGACAAGCGGGGAAGGGTGTAAAAAAGTGCAGTTTTGCGTAACGTAATTTATGGATGCCTCTTAATAAGATGATTTTTTATATTGCTGGCTCTTTCAATTTTTGGTAATAGAAAACCATCAACATAAAACATATATGAAGTTTTGCATCAACCCAATTAGTTTAAAAAGATTTTCCTTAAATTTTGGTTCGAAAACTTTTTTGACTTGATAAGATGATTTTTGGTAAATTATCCTGTATCAATTTCTGAGTGGTCTTCGGATGAAAGTTACAAATAAATCAAAATATAACAGATTTTTAAACTTTCACTGGAAAAAAACGATAAAACATTGAATGTATTTACACAGTATTTTTTTTAATTTAGAGATCATTTCAACTTTCGCATTTTCTGAAAAAAAATATACGACGGAGGGCTTTAATTCAAATTCAATCTAAAAAATTTTACAGTGGAGATTTTTAAGAAGTATTTCCACCACATACTGAATTTGTGTGTTGGACTCAAACTCTATCCGGTTCTACATCACTTCTAAAAACTTGTTCCGTGATTGAACAAATGTCAAGTATGTAAATAAAATGCTTCTTAAAAAACTCGTTACACTTATTTTCAACACTTGTCATTTTCTTCTAAACTTCTGTCCACCATCTTTCGTTTTTCAAATCTTAAAATGTTCTTACTAAGAGAACGTAATATTCACCGATATGGCCGTAAAAAATTAAATTAAAAACCAAAATCACGGTCAATTATCGAAATATTATCAATAACGAAAATCTTTGATGTATTTTTCATAAAGTTTTGTACACTTTTTGAATAATTGAAATACTTTCCTGCATTGATTATTGTTGTAAACCTATTCTTCTTATTTTCAAAAAGGGCATTTTCAATCTAATGAGATTATATTTTGTATTGAAAATCTTCTATTTTTTGGAAAAGGTGGCTCTTTTATCCCTAAAACTTAAAAGTAACGGGAGACTCAATTCATTAAAGCATATGCTCAGCTTTCATTGAAAATGGTTCGCTGCCAATTAATGATGAAATTTAAACAAAAATAAGGTTTTTTTAATAGAAAATAATTTTAACACGTTTCATTTTATTTGGCAGAGGCAGCAAAACACACCGGGTTAGCTTGTCTAGAATTAAAAAAAAAACAAGAATATTTTCAATAAATTACAATTAGATTTGAATGCTCAAAATTTAGAACGACATTTAGAATGTGTGTAGGAGGGTATCCTTCAGCCAACCCAAAACGGATCTCTCTGCAGCCTAGCATGTGATTGAAACTCACGGTGCATAACCATATTGGAAGAACATGAGAACATCCAACCATGTGTGGGTGAAATTTCGAGGAACAAACATGTCGATAAATAAAAAGTCACATCAAAGCTACTATTTATTCAGAGGACCGGGTTTATGTTTGTGTGCTGAATGTGGATGTATGTATGTGTGCGTGCATTCGTTTCGGTTGTATTTTCGTCGGAAATATTTCTGTATCCTATTAATGGGGAACCCAGTGGAGTTTTTGGGCTGTTTTCCAGGGTTCGGGAGAAAAAAAAATGTCATGAGAATTTAGATGCTTTGAAAATTTAATCCATCATCAAATATGTCTCTTTTCAAAGCTTGTTTAATGTGATTTTTTTCCTCTTCTCTTTTTTTTAAACCTTTTTCTAGCTACGACACGAGGACAGAAAGCAACAAAGAGACGCCCTCGCATTGGAGGGACGGCAACATTCTGGGAGATCGAGCCAACTTCAAACCGATGCGGGATAAAAGTCGAGCAGAACTCGTTATCAGTCCGGTTCTGGTAAGTTGAATTTTCAAATGATACATCTGGCTTTCTAAAATTTAATAGGCATTCAATACACTTTAGTTATTCTGAACCAGTTTCAAAATAATAACACTAGTTTACAAAATTTAAAAAAAATCGTGAACTTGATTAACTGACCAACATTTTTAATGTGAAATCGGGCGCTGAATCCGAAAATGAAATTCAAAAAAATCTCAGTAGAACCGTTTTTGAGTTATGCTCCAAATGTGAAATTTCGAAAAAATTAAAAAAGTTCTTATACTTAGATTAAAATATCTCAGACGGCATAACAGTAATTTGAAATATCTCTTTTGCATATTGAAGGTGAATAAATTTTCTATCGATCATCTGAACACTGTTTTTGCGTTTGACCAATAGTATTGTTGATATTAGTGACTTAATGAGAAAAAAAATTATAAAAAACGCATTTTTTTAGAGAAAATTTTGTTTCAACGAAAGTTTTAGACTCGATGGTAGCATTTAAAAAATCTGATTTTCTTTTGCGCTTAAATGTCAATTCAAAACAAAGATTTCAAGTGGTTATTTATCACAATCGGTTGAAAATTGAAGAAGTTATGGCTACTTTACCATAACTGTAATTTTTGCAGTTTTTAATAATTTAACGAACCGCAGTATACTTATCATAGTATAGGTAGAATGAAACATGATAAATCTCACTCGCTCCAAGTCAAAATTGTTTATTAGCTTACCAGAAGGTCACATGCCAAGTTTCAGGAAGATCTGACTATAGGGAGGGGTTGCTTAAGTCTCAAACGTGAATAAAATTTTGAGGTATTTTGCCTGGAAGGAACGAAAAATACTGGTTTTTCATCAATAACTCTTTTCATCACTAGCTGATTGTTTTTTATGGTTGATTTTCTTAAAGCCTAAGTTGAGACAAATATTTCACCCGAAGACTGTAACTTGATTGGATTTGAAACAGAAAAGTTATTGCGGTTCAAAGATTGTATTTTGGTCAAAAATTGTCGTATAAAAAGAAATGCGTAAAAAGTACTCATTGCGCGTTGGACAAAATTTGCGGCCTTTGAACCGCAATAACTTTTCTGTTTCAAAACCAATCGAGTTACAGTCTTCGGGTGAAATATTTGTCTCAACTTAGGCTATAAGAAAATCAAACATAAAAAACAATCAGCCAGTGATGAAAAAAGTTATTGACGAAAAACCAGTATTTTTCGTTCCTTCCGGGCAAAATACCTCAAAATTTTATTCACGTTTGAGACTCAAGCAACCCCTCCCTATGGTCAGATTTTCCTGAAATTTGGCATGTGACCTTCTGGTAAGCTAATAAATAATTTTGACTTGGAGCGAGTGAGATTTATCATGTTTCATTCTACCTATACTATGATAAGTATACTGCGGTTCGTTAAATTATTAAAAACTGCAAAAATTACAGTTATGGTAAAGTAGCCATAACTTCTTCAATTTTCAACCGATTTTGATAAATAGCCACTTGAAATCTTTGTTTTGAATTGACATTTAAGCGCAAAAGAAAATCAGATTTTTTAAATGCTACCATCGAGTCTAAAAATTTCGTTGAAACAAAATTTTCTCTAAAAAAATGCGTTTTTTATAAATTTTTTTCTCATTAAGTCACTAATATCAACAATACTATTGGTCAAACGCAAAAACAGTGTTCAGATGATCGATAGAAAATTTATTCACCTTCAATATGCAAAAGAGAGATTTCAAATTACTGTTATGCCGTCTGAGATATTTTAATCTAAGTATAAGAACTTTTTTAATTTTTTTGAAATTTCACATTTGGAGCATAACTCAAAAACGGTTCTACTGAGATTTTTTTGAATTTCATTTTCGGATTCAGCGCCCGATTTCACATTGGAAATGACCTTCAGTTTACTGAGTTCAAAAATGCTGTAAACTAGTGTAATTACTGTTTATGGTCATTTGTTAGGATTAAATCTTCAGTTCACACTACCTCTTTTATGAGTTTTCCAATCTAAGCTGAATCAAGAACCGGAAAAATCTTTTTCAAATCTTTGCACAGTTTTCAATTCCATTTACCAAAGAGAGGAGACAGTCCCATTTTATGACAACTATTGGTGAAGATATGGGTCGAGACAACTTTTTTCACCCTTCAATCGAATGAATCTCAAACAAGTAAATCCAACAAGCTTATTACTTTGCCATTTGTTGAAAAGTCCCCAATCCGGGGCGTGCAATCAAAACCGGGAAAAAAAGGAAAAGCGAGAACGCTCAATTTCCAATTCCTACATTTCCTTCCCTGTTTCCCGAGAATTTTCAGAAAAAGAAACCTCCTCCCCAACAAATTTGAACGTGATAGAAAATGAACCAATGAAATTGTCCTACGTAGAAGGTGGACATAGGAAAAAGAAAAGAAAAAAAAGACCGCTGTGAAACGAACTCATCCTTGCGGAAAACTTGTGGTGGAAAAGTGAACTTTCCTACAAATTAGATTCTTTATTTTCCATTCGCGTGAAAGCTTTCCGCGTGCGCGCTCGGCGAATGTCTTCACCCAGAAAGACGGGATTTTGCTGCTGCCATTTTCTTTAATGTGATCATTCCATTCAGTTCAGCATTGAGTTGTTCAATCCTTTTTTTTCGTTTTGATGACTGGAAATGGTCGAGTGAATAGATTATCTTTGATTGACGTTTGTTGAGGAGTGATTTCATTATTTGTTTTTATAGCACAAAATCCAATGTATCTGTTTCAGAAAACTATGATTTTTTTCACATTCAAACATCAGATTTTTTTCCAATTTACTCTTAATTCATTGTGAATTAAACTTAAGTTTTATTATTCACACACTTGTAAACGTGATAATTCCAGCACAGCCTGAATATATTTATCATAGAAAAATTTCTTATTTTTCAAACTTAGACCAAAATCATAAAACAGATAATATTATTTTGATCTTTAATAATTTTCTGTCTCTCATGTTAATTAAAATGTCTAAAAAATGCAGTTTTATTGAAACTTGCTCAAAATTAAATAAGTACCATGCTAGAGGAAAAAATAAATTGAAGATTCGATTAAAGCACGAGATCCATTCAATTTCTGAAGTCTACGATTATAAAAGTTGATACAAGTCTGTACTTGCAATTTTTATAATCTCGCAGACAAGTAAAGTTTGCTCAATTCGTGAACTAAAACTTTAACCCACAATTCCAAAATACAGATTTACAACTTCTTGCATTGAAGAATCAATCATGTTAATTATTTTTACAAATTATAAATTTGAAATCCTCCAAAAATCCAGAAATAATCCAAATTTTCAAATATTTTCAACAAATAAGACAAAAGCTGGTATGCAACAACAAATTAGTGCACAGAAATAGAAAACCTACATAAAATATAAAATGAAATAAAAAAAAGGAATGTCATCCAAATTCTGTTAAAATTTCAGGTCAAATCATAAATAAATAAAGATTGAAAATTGATTCAATAAATGATAAAAATAGTAAATTAATAATCTTCGTCATTTACATTACTTTACTTCAATTTCAATTGAATGGTTGATTGAAAAATACATGAATATCATAAATTTGGAAAAAAATCAATTTATCACGATCTTTCGATGAGGAAGAAAATCTTCATTTTGAACATAAAAAAATTTATTGAAAATACAAACCAAGTTGATGATTTTACTAGATTTTATTAAGAGAAAAAAATATTAAATTTTGTCAAAATGAAAAGATAAAAAAGTTCATTTTTGAAGTTCTCAATATTTATATAACAACATGTATAATCAATCATGTAAACCTAATACTGGTGAAGTGTGTGTTGAGAAATATGCTTTCATGATTATTAAAAAAGTAGAAAAGAAACAGAATAATCAATAAGAAATTAACAAAAATACGTGAAAAGTTTACAAATTTTCCTGGGTAGGTATTTAAAAATGAAATTTTAAGCTCTGAGTATTCTGTCACCCTCCATTGCAATATTGGATCCTTGAAAGGACAAAAAGTGCAATCATCGGTTCAGATTAAAGGCTGCCACATCTAGTTTTTTTATGATTTGGCGTTCATAAGTTTAAAAATGATTCAAATTTGAGTAAAATCATATATTAGTAAATGATGAACCTAAAAACCTACAAGAGAGACAAAAACTTTTATTGAATTTGCTTATTATAATCCGTTAAATCAAACAATATTAAACCTTGATAATCTAATTCTGAGATGCAATGACCTGAAAAATAAGTTTTTAACTTATTTTTATAAATCTGAAAAGATTTCATAACAATAGTTTTTCTCACAATACTGAAAAAAATAAAGCTTTCAATTCATTTAACAAATTGGTTATGGACTACCAAACGATTTTTTTAGCATGAGGAAAAACGTACAAAAAGTTCTATAATTTTTTTCGCAGAAGTTAAAAATATATTGCAGTTCTCGGGAAAGTTGAACAGTGATTTTAAAATTTTATTTTGCAATTTTTCAAATGTTTTACAGTTTCAAAAACAAAAGTGCAGAGCTTCCGTTAATGATTTTTAAAATATGTCCAAAGTTATTTCAAAACCAAAAGCTGATAAAAAAAAATAAGCATATTTGGATTAAGAGCATATGAGTTAATCAAAATAAGCTCTTTAATTCATCGCATATCGGAAAATGTGATTTTTTTTAACCTTTTGAAATCTATTTTTGTTTACATAGAATATTTCATATCAGTATAAAAATTTTGCTAGGAAGAATGACCTCGATGACTTTTTGATCCCTTTAAAATAGAAAAAAATAATAAAATTTATCATTACATAAACGATTTTTTAGAATCAAAGTGATTAGCGATGTGATGTTTTTGTCAACTACCAGCTTATTGATGAATTTAATTAGTTTATAATGAATGAATTTTGAAGTTAAAATGATCTAAACTTATTGATTTACACTTCTTAAAAAACTCATTCTAAGGACTTGTGAAAGTTTTTGAGAGTCAAAATTTGAGTTTCAATACAAAAGGTTTGTTAAACTGCAATTTAAAATTAACAAATAAAAATTTCACTGCTCCGACAGATCTTTCCATCAAAATAACTCACTGTGCAGAATTTCATTTTAATTGAACAGCTCCAAGGCGACCCTGAAATCTCAATTTTGACAGCATTATTTAAATCTTAAAAATTTATTGTTGTAAAAATTTTAAGCATGGAAAAAACTTTTGAGAAGACAATCAGTAGTTGTGAACTAAGCGAAAAAGTTATAAACCTTTTTGTTTAACTATTTCTATGGAGATGTATGGGAAATAGAAAAACTTTCAAGTATTTTTGCGTAATTTTTTTTTATTAAAAAAACTTTTTTTCTGGAATTCAAGGGTGGATAATAAAACATTCAGTAATGCTTAGAGTGTTTCCAAAAATATGAGAGCGGTTTCAGTAAGAATTCTTACTCGGTTCTTGAAAATTTCGGAACAAGAATGCATACCCAAGCAACAAGAATTCCCTTAAAAAGGGTTCATAGAAGCTAAATCAGCTTTCTTTGCTGTCTATAGGGAATGGTAATCAGCCCAAAATTAAAGTTCATAAACGAACTTGGAAGTTCATTTCAGTGGATGAAAAAAATCCTATTCAGCCCCTATGGGAACATCCAAAACTTTCTACGCGCCAAAAAAAAACCGTTGCCAGATTGCTCTAACAATCAGATGACAGATTAGAAGAGCTGATCTATGCTTATTCTATTAAATTCAAGGTTAAGATTTTTACACATTTAATAACAAAGCTACATACCTTTTGGGAATTGAACCACTGCTCTCGAGGTCAGAATAAAATTCGCCAGCCTCTCGAAAAAACCAGAAATTGTTTTAAGACCAGTAGTTAGAAGTAATTAAACTTCACGATGAAATGTCATGAGTGAGCGCATTTAATGAGGATTTTTATTGTTTTTTTTAAAGGGTAAATTAGGGTTCCAAAATAATCTTTTGTCCTTTGGGTGCTTGAAATTTTGCAGCATTTATTTTCCATGACTGGCAAAAACGGAAATAAACAGTCTGCCGATGTAATTAATCCCAAAAAATTTGACAGAAAAGTTTGAAACATTCAACAAATCGCTTGAAATTCTCCTGAAAACTCCAGATGTGATCTTATAAGTTTATTAGGAAGAGCAAAGCAGACACAGGATTGCCTTTAAGAAGATGTTGCATAAAAGGTGCATTGAAGTTTCAGTTTTAATGTTTTGACCCTTCATATTCGATCAAGTATTTATTGTTTTTAATTGTTTAATTGTTTTTTACTACTAAATTATGAAGATTGAAAATCAAACTTTTTAATTCTAAAATATTATAAAAGGCCAGTTTTTTGCCAAACTGTAAAATTATTTTTTTATGAAGGGTTAATCACCGTAATTTTTACTTGTAGATAAATTAAATCTACATGTAAAATTATTCTCTACGAAATTATCAAAAGTTTCAAAACGATTCAAATTCAACTTGAAAATTAAGTAAAGACTGTCAAGGCGAAAAATTTTTTTAAAGATATCTAAATAAAACATCAAAATCACAAAAGAACATTTTCAAAAGGGAATATTTAAAAAAATAATTAATAAATATAACAATTCCAAATGCCAAGTTTTTTTTAAAGATCATTGAGCTCAATACTTTTTAGCATTCAAATCAGAAAAAAGATTATGAATATTTATAAAAATTAATCGAATCGAGTTTTTTTTTTAAATTAATGAACAATAGTAATTCTGAAATATTCTTAGTTTTGTTCTAAATTTTTAAAATGCATAAGGTTAATTTTTTCAACCTTTCTAAGTTTGAGATCAATGGTACTGAATTTAATTTTTTCCTGAAATGAAGATTAACATTTAATTTGCGCTGCTCAATTCTTTGAAAACAGTAGTTTTTCAATTTTAACACGTTCATTGTGAAATTATTGAAAATGGTGAAACCGTGAACATAGCGTAACTTAAAAAATTGCTTAAAAAATTGTTCCTGTGAGCCTAAATGATTAATCCATTATTTCTTGGGGAGTAGATATGCTTCGTTTCATCAGTTAGATTAAAAAAAATGTATTCGAAAAAGTTGAAGAATTGATTTTAGCTCATGATATTCTTCCTCATAACATTGTTTTTTTTTTAATGGAAAACTGAACGGTCACTATCTTTTTATTTTTCAAAAAGATTCACCACAAATGGCATCAAAAAATAATTTTTTGATTCAGCGAAATTTCATATTCCTAAACATAAAATTAACCACCACCTTCACCATAAAATTGAAAGTCAACAATTAAGAAAAAATATGCGTGAATTGGCCAACTCGGAATCTTTGAAGCGTGTCTCCTAAAAACAGGCTCTTTGGGTTCAAAGGCTCCTTAATATGTTTTTGATAATCTTGTAAAATCGTATTATACTGAATTTCTATAGCAAATCCAAGCCTAAGCGAGAATAATTACTTCTTCACAGAAAAACGGCAATCTCCTTCCAAGAACTTTAACCCCATGTTATGATCCAATTAACTAATATAAAATACGTACTTGAGGTTAAATATTTTAGAACGGCTATCCAAGCACAAATAATAAAGGACATACTACTGACAACATCAACAATGTCGTCACAATGTGATGTTGAAATATTAATTTCGATTAAAATAAACGTTTCTAGAATCCATGTGACGATTTAAGATACTTAAAGATTAATTTAGAAAATACAAGATCAGTTAAATGACAATTATGATCCAGAAAATGATTATAAACCAAAAAAAAAATTAGGAGCTATCTACATTTTAGAATGTATTTTAATATAATGGAAAATGGTTTCGGAATGACTTTTCAGAAAACGTGATAAACCGTACTGAATAGTTTTTAAAGCATGTTGATTTTGAGAAACGTTCAAAAAAGAAAAGTTTTAATCCACAAAATATAAAACAATCATTTTTAGTTGCTTGGTTGTTAAAAAATTTGACGATTTAAATAAACAGCTTTTTTTTTTAATTTGGAAGTAATCAAAAGTCAAAATCATTGCCTTTAAATCAATCTAGTAGTAAAGCTTAGTTCTTTTAGAAATGCGACACTTTCTTTTGCTAGTTGCTCGTTTACTAGTGATCGTACATTCAAAATGTTGACAGCATTTTGTTGCTTGTAGTAAGTACTACTCGACCTATTTTTTTTTTCAAAATTTAAAATTCGCGCGTTTTTGAGATATTCACGATGCAAGAGAAAAAGGAAAACATAATTTTGCACAGTTTCCTTCAAAATCCATCATTATCAAATTGATTGCTGACAAAACCGTTGATTATTCGAAAAATTACTGTGTGAGAGTGGTGGAAAAGTATGCAAATACTATAAAAAATGTCCACAAAGTTCAAATCAAGCATTGGAGTGAAGCATATGATCGGCAACTTCGGCAAAGGGTCATCTGAGAAGTCAAGTCTCATACCAGCATTTTTAATTTTCAATAAGCGAAAAACTAAGGGAGGATCGCTGAAATTTTCAAAACAAAATTTTTCTCCGCCTTTTGTTGCCTGGTGATGAGTCATTCAAACCTAACCTCAAAAAACAAATTTTTGCTAATTCCACAGCTCGTAAGCTGTATAGCCGATACCGAGGCTATGGGAAAGATGATTTCTGATGAACGAAAAAACTCATGAAATACCCTATTTTAAACAAATTCCAGCGTTTGAATCCTATACCATTTCGGTTGATGGCAAGTTTCCGAGTATATTTAAGTCTATATTTGCTTGTTATTTTGAATAAAATATAATGATTTGCAAAAATTCTGCTCCTGTGAAAAAAAAACAACAATTTTCAAAACGAGAACTATGGTTTTTGCTGTTTTTAAAAGCCTTAAAAGAGTTATCTTTTCTGTACCCTCCCTAACCTACGTTCTTTACAATCCGATTATACTTCAAATTCAATTTTATGATGGTTAAACTCCGTTATTTCCAGATTTTGCCAGCAGAAATCCCATTAAGAACGTTCAAAAAGTGGCTCAAAAATAATCAAATTTGTAAATTTCGAAACCGCTGTGTCCACTAAATTACCCTCAGTTTCTTTTAAATGGAAAGTATTGGTCCGAAAAGTAGCAGAAATTGAAAGAGGACGATGTAGCCACCTAAAATACAGATAAGACGAAGAATGAGTTTGAAAAACTGATCAATATCATGACTGCAAAAAGTGTGCGCTGACCGATGAGAAGTTCCAAGAATAAAGTTAAATTTATTCTTACCAAAAAACAATAACAAAAAATTTCATTTTTTTTCATGAATTATCATAAGATTACCTTCGTTTCCTCCATAGAAAGTATTATGATGAAACGAAAGGTTTTTAAGATACACGCATTCGTAACCATCCCATTTCAAAAAGAACTAAGCTTCAGGTTTAAATTTTGTTTTCTAGGTTAAGATTTTTGATTTCGTTTTATTTTTTTTTTTTTTTTGAAAAATTAATGATCATATGCAAATCTTCAAGATATTTCATTAAAAAAGGTAAGCTGAGGTATTCGACATAATGATTCCGCAGATGAACAAAAATTATTCTAAAGTTATTCATAAAGAATTTCCGAAACATCAAATTTTCGTTGCTACTTATATTTTTCTAATTTTAATTCTCAAGTTTTTAATTGTAATTTAAAATTGAAAAACATCTACAACACTACAAATTATTTGAAAAACTTTGGTATCTGATTTTTTTTTTCAATTAAAATCGAAGGCAAAACCCACAACTTGCAACCCCAATTATTCGCTATATTATGTTGTGTTATAGAAGATTTTTTTAAGATTTTGGTTTCAACTTTGCATTTCCTAATTCACATTAAAAAGATTGTGTTTCAGTTTGGTTATTTTATTATTGGCTATATTTATCGTTAGTTATGTTGGTTTATTTTTGTTGCTTAAATCAAAGAACTGAATACAGAAGCTATTTCCTTCACAAAGAATAAAGTTAAGACCGAATAAGTATAGAACACAAACAAACAAAAAAATTAAATGCGTTATTCAAATCAACTTTTTTCATACAGTCAGAAAGCATTTTTTAAAAGGCTAAAAAATTTAAGACAAATGACAAAAGACAAATTTATTCTCACCCAAATCAAAAAGTATAAGACTAGAACAACTGAGTATTTCAAGAAAGTACCAAATCAAGTTTCTTGGGATCAAGGCTTGAAATTGGTTAAATAACTCCCTGTTTAACATTTTTGTGAATTCATTGAAAATCATGATCTTATTCAATAGACATTCATCAAAGCTGTAAATACATTTGCAATATTGAAGTTTAATTAATCAAAATAGAGTATCACTTTAAAATTGGCTTTTTCATGTCATTTCTTCCTCATGTGGGTTGAATTTTGAATAAACATGAAAAAAACGAATAAACTATATCTTTAATTTCAGTCCCTGATTATTATATTAAGTAAGTTAGAAAGATAATTATATTTGAAGATCAGAGCTAAAAATTTCTTGATATGTGAACAATATGCCACAAAAAAGAATATAAAAATTTGGTTGTATTGGAAAAATTTCATGATTGAATTTTACATCTAGTAAATTGGTCCAAAAAACTAACTTTTCCAAAACTTCAGTCAAATCGGACTTAATCTAGGGATGAATCAAAGCGCTCAAAGTTTCGCTTTTTTGAACCTCAAAAATCACCAAAGGGTGGATCAAAGGAAATTTGAATATAATAAATTTCATATTTGATGAAAAATGACTTCAAAAAGCATAACACATTTGTGTTATTTGAAAAACAAAAATTTTGTCAAAAATCGACTAAAAGATTTAAAAAATAACCAGAAGCGCCACCAAAAGATATCGAACAAGTCGAAATTTATATTTTGATGCCAAATGACTGTCGAAAGCTTAAAACGTGGAAATCTGGTGTTCTCTTGAAATCTGACTATCTTGTCAAAATCGGCATTGAAATTTTCTAAAATTACCTAAGGTAAGATCAAAGGATATTAGAAAAACAAAAATGTTGATTACATTTTCATTTTGAAGATATTTTCAAGTCATTTGGCATCAAAGTGGAAAGGTTCAGTTTTTCCGAATTCGAATTCCCTTTACTCGACCCCCTTTAGGTGATTTTTTAAATCCTGAAGTCAATTTTTGATCAAAAGTTTTTTTTTATCGAGTAAACATCAGATTTCAACCTTTTTAAGTCATTTGGCTTAAAACTTTAAAATTCTATTTCTTCGATTTTCTTTGGTCCTCCTTTTGGCGATTTTTGAGGGTCGAAAAACTTAAATATAATGCGGTAGGTAAAATCCCTTAATCAATTCCGATTGAGCTGATATATAACTACTGAAAAACTGCAAATCAGTAAAACATATGTATAGAACGATTGTCTTCAACTGTTTTTTTGGCTTTTATACGGAAAGGTTAAGCTATCGATCGTTTTGAGGTATTATTAATTATGAGTCCAAGATTCCCTTTATAAGTATCTATTTAATCAGCTCGACGAGTTCTAAAGATGTTTGTGCATTGGTGTGTATGTTTTTTTAATTTTTTAACTAAGCTTGATTAACCCAGAATGTGTTACTTGTATCTTTGGAAAACATGCATACAACATTCTCTGAGAGATAATAAAAAATAACATTATTCAATTGAGTTTCTTTAAGAAGTCAACGCATGTGTTTCACGTTTCATTAAGATACTAAGTGATCCTTTCTATTCATTCAATTTACAAAAATCCCGTCGTACCAATGACCTTAATTCGTAATTATCACCTTGAGCTACCGTTCACGTTCCATAATCTGAGTTCCTATGCATTCAAATGCTCCTCCACTAACGGATATTTCTCATTTCTCTTTCTATTTATTCCATTTCATATGAATTTTTTGCAACGCCCCTCGCACAGAAAAAGGATGCCGGCGTGTTCCGGTGCCGAGTGGATTTTTCCCTCTCGCCAACAAAAAACAGCAACGTCAACCTGGAAATAGTCGGTAAGTAACGGAACAGTGAGAGGATGCAATGCCTTTTACTTGTTTTTGTTTTCATATGAATGAATGTTGTTTTTTAATGATTCATATTGTGTTTGAAACAATACCACGTTGTCAAAAATAAAGTTCACACAATGAAGAGGTTCCAAATCATCTTTAATTTATTGTACAATCATTATATGGATTGTTTTTTAAAATTGGTCTATTTTTTTAATAATTATTTTACTATTAGAAGATTTTAATTTCTTACGAAATCAGCATCTTCGGAGAGAACTCAATGAAAAAAATAAAAGAAAAATTGAAGATTGTTTTTTAAAAGCACACCATTTCCGGTGGGGCGAACAAACCAACAAAAGTTTATCAGCTGCATAAACGGTTCGTTTTTATTTTGGAGCACAAACAATTGAACGGCGGAAATTCCGGCGCGCGATGAAACGCTAGGTTGAGAAAGTCATTCACCGGGTCATGGAAGAAGGCAACAAAACGGGGCACGTGAATGAGCAACAACAACAACTGAACAACAGAAAAACGCCCACTCATTTGGCATTTCAGTAGCCGAAAGTTGGCGGGCCTTTTGTTGCCCCGAAAAGAAATGGCGGTACATTAAGGTTCCGTACATGATGGTAGCAGCCTGTTTTTCTCAAAGTTCCCAGAGGTTGACGACGTCTCTCAACTTTACCAGCATCAGCATATCGTCGTAGGTTTGGTTGAGTTCCTTGTGAAAGGAGAAAAGTATCAGGAAATGCGTGGGTGAAGAGAGGACACTTTTGTTTTATTTCGGCATTTATGCCGTCTTCCGGATCGTATTGAAAGCGTTTACAGTCGCTAGATTTCTTGCGGGTTGATGTCAAAATGCTTGACGGGGCTTAGGGTGTCCAGTATTATTTTCAACCGCCTTGAAGCCATGTGCAACTTTATGAAAATCAAAAGCAGCACATCCGGTTTTGTTTAAAGATGTTTCACCAAAGCAATGTGCTATTTGCACTCTCGCCCACCAAAGTTGGTTTCACTGTGTCTTAAGAAAAGAAAACTGAGTAGAAGGTGATGGTTGTTTCTCGATTCATTCGAATTTTATCAAAATAGTCAAATATGTACACTCACAAATCAGACTCTACTCCAATAATGAACTTCCTAGAAGGTGTAATAATCGGCAAAAGATTCTATGCCGAACCGACATTAGCAAGCTTTCTGGCATCGTCCTCCCAGCGCAATTGCATTGCACATGTCCGAAAGAAACTAAAAAACATCCAATATTCACAAGACAAAGCAGTATGGGAAAAATCAGTCAGTAAAGATATTGTCAAATGATGTACCGATTGCTTCATGAGAATGAATACCGACATTGGAAAGAAAAACATTTCTTTGTTTCGAATCCTCGGTAAACAGCCATCGGATCAGATGTCCGGCAGTAAGCTGCTGTGCGTGTGTATGTAAACTGGCAAAAGAAAACAGTTCGTCTTTTCCCATTCCCATCATAGACAAATGAGATTGAAAAAACGAAAAAACAAACCACTGGCCAAACGGCAGTCGACCAACGCAGTGCGTTTTTTTTTGTGTTGGGCGTGGTAGAAGGACTATAAAAATAAACCTTTGTTTGCTAGCTGACTCAGATATAACACTGGTTAAATTTACGAACTGGCGAAATTAGATTGATGCGTTGGGTTCGATTCTTATTTAATTTTTTTTTGCGATAAATTATCCAATAGGATGAAAAACCCATAAAATGCATTTCTTTTTTTTGCTTGAATGTACTAGTCATGCATCATTTTGCTTGGCAGCTCGAGTCTGTATGCCAGTAGTGCTTTCCAATCATACCATCTTTGGTACAATACACATTTCATCGCATTTTTGGCAAAGAATTAGCCCCGAGTCGCATTGAAATTTTACAACTTCTTCTTTGGGTGTAGCAAGGAACCCCCCTGCCCCCCAATGACATTCCGAAAACCCAAGCGAAATATTCTTGTCTAAACTTAAAATTTCAAATACCTTATCAAATTTTGATAAACGACTAGAACTTGCCCAAACCTCGAATTCTTATTCCAGGTCCAAAATTCTACAAATTGAGTCTTAGGGATGAATCATCCCACAGGATGAAAATCCCATACAAAAAAAAAATACAAATTGAATCCTGAATATCGCACTTTGATAAGATTAGACTTAGCTTGTCAGATTGCGCAGATGTTGCCCGATTCTGTTTACGTTACTTGCAAAATCCAGATATACAAAAATGAGTTTAAATAACATTTTGTACGATATAATCTGTAAAATAAAATACTTCTGGTTTCCGTGCACCGATCAGACTGTTTTGTTTTTGTTGTGTTTTTCTTCGCGTGGTTCTCAGAAGCGGTTAACATTGGACCAGGTTAATCTATGCGCTGTCGTCTAGTGTAGATACAGTACTATACAACAACAAATATTTGCGGAGCTTATGGGAATTTTTTCGAATCTTGGTCTTTTCGACATAATGGCCATCATCAAGGATAAGAAGCATTGCGGAGTGTGCAAATTGGCGATCAATGACCTTGAGCCGCTAGGTTGCGGATTCTGTGGGAACTTCTTTCACATCAGCCAGCAGTGTTGTGGATTCAACATCCAGCTCAACAGAAATCTGTTTACACAGGGTAAGGTTATGTTTATCTGCACCCACTGTCGTACGGAGTTCAACGGATGAAGTATTCGCTGCTACGTAGACGACTTAATCGATCCCTCCGCTCCAAAAACCGATTACCCCAATATTGTTTTTGACAAGCTAACCTTTTGTCTAAAAAAAGTTAATGATATGGCTTCGAAGCAATACCCACCAATGGAAGCTTCTTTGTTTCAATCTCAGAAAGGGACACCACAAGCATATCCGTCACCAAATATCAAGTCTTTTCGACAATGACTGGGACTAATCCAATCGATCTCAGTGATCTTTCAGTCCCGTTTGTTGTTTCTCCACCTTCGGCAGCTAAATTCTGACTGTATCTAGCCGGACTTCAACCGCAAATTACCGATCAAATTAGTTTCTCGTTGCTTGGATATAACTTCACCAGAGTGGAAGTGAAACGATTGCTCCCGAAAGGTGTAGATGGCTCCACCAGAAGATTTGTTTCATTCAAAATCGAATTGGATCCTTCTGGAGTTGCTCCACTGGGCCGCAACAAACTTGGTACTTGGGAGGCCTGTTTCCAGCCAGCGTCTTCAGCCGTCCCAGCACTGAGTATTAATGTGGCGATGAGGTCCTCCAGCCTACTCATCCAGGCAAGCCTTCAATTTCCCCCAGAACATCCTTGCTGTGTGATTCTTCCCGGGTTTCGACATCAGAACGCATCGTTTTAAGCCTTTTCGAGACCCCTGAGCCCTTCGACTCAGTCGCGCTGCTTCCTGTCTGCGTTATCAGTCGTCCTGGCCCTGAGTTCATTGGAGGCAATGGCGTTCTCCAGATCTCACCTACAGGCAAGAACCTACCCTGTGTGGTAGGTAAGTCCTGTAGAGAGTATATGTATTTAGAAAACTTGATAAAAATAAATTTCTATTCACACTTTTCATGGATGCAATCATGAGTATGAGATTCAAGAAACAGCTAGAAAATAATGATTGAATATTGTTTGTTCAATTGATGATCTTATGTTCAAATGAGAAATAATAAGTTGTGTTTAATTATTATGATAACAAAAAATCATAATTGGTTTGTTATTAAAGCTTTGACTGTCAAAAACTAAGAAGCGTGTAATCGTGTGTAAAAGGGAAAGAAAATAAAAATAAATGAGAACCTGAGTGGTATGTGAGCGGCAAGTTGGATAAGAATGAACTGGTGAGAAGCGATGAAGGAATGTGTGAGGGGATCGAAAAGAAGTGAGCATACTGTTTTGACATTCTACATTCTGAATTTTGCGCGGAAGGATTGGTGTTTTGTGACGAGATTGAGAATGGCCTGCGGAATCGTCGATCTGGCAGAAAAGATGGTGTTCTTGACAAACTGGCGGTCCGGCGGAAGTATGTTTACCACAATGGCGCAGTTTACGCTCCAAGCTCGTGAGTATTTCTTTAGATATCTCAATTTAAATTTGAATTCCCCAAAATGGCGTCGGTTTAATACGGTTTGGAATTTTGTTCATGCTGTTAGTTACTCATCTACAAGGGTGCCAGATGTGCAGACGGATTACATCGTTTGATAGACTTAATCGGATTTTAACTCTATAATGGCCATCATTTTAGAGTTGATGTAGCCTCAATTTATACAAGTTTTATTTTCGGTTAATAGTCGGTCATCGTATGTTTCGTTTTATTTTAATTTCTTAAGCAGTAGAGTCAATGGTTTCACGATAAATACTACCAGAGAACGGATATTACATTGCATATAATTTTTATCTAAATGTAACTAACTTTGAGGCTACTGTAATTTCGAATAATAATCTTAAAGTTGATGCTCAGACACGTTGAGTTGTGAGGCATATACTTTCTGTAATTAACGAAAGCGGCAAATTGTTCAAAATATACCATTATATCGAAACAAACGAAAGGTAATTGCAAAAAGGAGATACTTACAGAATTAAAATCTTTGATGCTTGAACTGTTCTTGGAAGCTTTAATTAAAAAAAATAATATGGATGTGTGATTATTGAAATATGTTTTACTTTATGAAACGTTGTTGCTATTCATCAAGCTTTTACCAATATTTTCTTCATGTATGCGTGAAGTACGTTTTACATTATGTCACTACATGTTTCGTTTACTCACGCGAGATAATTTGTCTATGAATTTGAAATTCGAAGTGTTTGCGCTGGTATTGGCAACCTTGCCAACCAGCGACGATGAAAAATTAATCAAACACCTCGGTAATGGGCAACCCTTTCTGTGTTTGGTTCCAACACTTGGAAGACGTTTGATAGATGTCTGGTCAACATGAAATGGCATCAGTGATATTTAAGTCGCAAACGAAAAGTTTAGTTTGGGGATTCAGCGACAATATATTGCCACGAGCTGTATAGAATTTTGAATAACGAGTTCATGAAATGAAGATCTATAAAAGATGGCTTGCGGAAGATCAAGTCCAAAGAAACTTGAATGTGATGCTACAATTAAAATGATTGATCAAAAGACGACTTGCGGAAGGTCAAGTCCCATTCAGTTTGAATGCGATCATGTTAAGAAATGTTCAATAATGTGTTTAGAAATGACGAGAAAAAAACGGCCTGCGAAAGGTGAAGTCCGAAGAAAGTTGTATATAGGATTGAAGTTGAAGTGATTTATCAAAAGGCGGCTTGCGACAGGTCAAGCCCCGTTCAGTTTGTGCGACAGGTCATAAACTGAATGAGATGATGTTTTAAAATATGACATAATACGTTCGGAAATAACGATCGATGAAAGACGGCTTGCGGTAGGTCGAGTCCAAAGAAAGTACATAAGATAAAAGTTGGAGTGATTCATCAAAAGAAGACTTGCGACAGGTCAAGTCCCGTTCAGTTTTTGCGACAGGCCATGAACTGAACGAGATGATGTTTTAAAATATGAAATAATACGTTTGAAAATAACGATCGATGAAAGACGGCTTGCGGAAGGTCAAGTCCAAAGAAAGTACATAAGATAAAAGTTGGAGTGATTCATCAAAAGAAGACTTGCGACAGGTCAAGTCCTGTTCAGTTTGTGCGACAGGTCATGAACTGAACGAGATGATATTTTAAAATATGATATAATACGTTCGAGTATGTCGACCGAAAAAAAAACGGCTTGTGGAAGGTCAAATCCAAAGAAAATCGTACATAAGATTGAAGTTGAAGCGATTTATCAAAAGACGGCTTGCGACAGGTCAAGTCCCCTTCTGTTGTGCGACAGGTCACGAACTGAATGCGATGATATTTAAAAGTATGAAATAATACGTTCAGAAATGACGATCGAAAACACGGCTTGCGGAAGGTCAAGTCAAAAGAAAGTTGTTCATGAGATTGAAGTTGGGGCGATACATCAAAAGACGGCTTGCAACAGGTCAAGTCCCATTCAGTTTGTGCGACGGGTCATAAACTGGATAAGATGATATTTGAAAATTTTGAATGATTGGTAATTCCTTCTACCTCTTCTACTTCTAGGTAATTGAGGTTCAGTATAGAGATGAAGAGTATTGGGAAATTGATACTGGATTGGATATCTTGTGACAGTTCATGTCTCTTTCTTTGTTCCAACAAAACTTAATGCAATTAGACTTAGAAATGTTGAAAGTTATTTTACATAGGTAATAACAATTTGACATCCTGAGATAACGATCTCAAGACAACATGGTGGAGGTCAGGCTGGATTCATACTACAGGTTACATATGGAGGAGTTGTCAATATTGCTAAATTAGTTCCGGATTCTTCAGGGCAATTTTCCCATAGGCCCCTAAGTGTGTAAAGAAAAGAAAAACTTACATATGTAGGTACGAAATATCAATGGGAATTGATCATGTTGGGAATAATCTATCAAGATTTTGTTGATTTTATTGCGAAAAATCTCAGATTTTAAATGTCATTCGCAAAATTGGAGGATATAGCCACACTTTTACAAGTATTAAAAGTAAACGCTTATTGCATGCTGTATCAAGAATGGAAGCCTTAAGCAGTAAGGTATAGATTTTGTGCCTTGCAGTCAAATGTACCATTGAAATTTTAGAAAATCCAAATTAAGTATAAGACGAAGGGAATTCGTATTGTATTGAAATTTGAAATCAGAAGTTGAAGTCAAATCCATACTGTAATATAATACATATCAAGAGAAAAAAAAAATTAGGCTTGAGCCAAGAATAATAATGGAATAAATAAGAATTTGGTTCGTCATACCACATAAAATAGCAGTCTTCAAAATAATTAATTGACCATGTAAAAATTCTATAATCTGTACCTTGAAGTTAACTAAAGGCAACATCAGATTTTTTGTTTCAAAACGAATCGGAAATAGAAACGGGAGACTAAGTTAGAAGAATTATTTGTTTTCACAAATTCAGAATGAGGGCCTTTTTTCTGAATTTCTAAACGTATCTTGATTCTAAGAATATAATAAGCTGTGTTAATAATAATTTAGTTATCAGAATTCAAAAAGGGTGAAACCCAAGATAAAGCATTGATTTTGCAACATTCTCAATGTTATCTTCAATTTATTCCAAAACGAAAATTGAATCATCCAAGTTCATTGTAGAATATGTAAATAGAATTGAACATATCCAAAATCGCAGCTTACAAATTCAATTAAAGAATTTCCCTTAGGACCCATAAATTTCGTAATAAAGTTGCTATCGTATATGTTTTGGTAATGCGTCTAATGAAATTTAAAAATCTCAAAATTGTGTATGATCAAAGAAAATTTAATACAAAATATGTTACTGTGGTATGTTGGCAAGAAGAACTGAGTTACCTCCAAAGATTTAAACGGAAGGTTCTTTTAAAAAAAATATTGTAGATGTGAACACGGCAGATTGAAAGTAAAGCCTCATCCCCTGAGTGCATTAAAATATAATTTTGTATGTTAAAATGTTTTAATGACGTATTGATGGTTTATACGACTTCATTATCGGTGCTGCAAAGTAATAATTATATAATAGGTAAAAATACTACAGAACTACACAAAACTGGAAGAAGAAAACTTGAATTTGATATTCATATCGTTTGTATAAGTTGTTAGCTTTAATATTGACCATCTTCCATACCTAAAACAAAAAAACTAAATAGTTGATTATCTCATGCAAAGCATGTTGTGAATTACTGACCTTGAAACTTAATGGATAAAAATAAAACTCAGCTTACGCGACATAGTTCGTGGACAGAAGGTTGAGAAATGCATTAATTACCTACTGTTTCCATAGAACAAGTTAAAATTTATAATCGCGCATTAAAAAGTAGGTAAACATAGGTAAACAAATATGTACATTTTCAATTCAAATGGTTGTTTATTGCACCTTTTTTTGTACTGATTTAAAACCATTTAAAATATGTTTCCTAACATCTTGTAATTAAAAATACCCGCCGTTGAATTTAGAATAGAACGAGATATTTTCAATATTTATTCATTATTTGTCTATCTTTCTTATGGTATAAAAAAGTGGTATAAAGAATATTAAGTTATATTACATCAGCGCAGAACCTACTGCATAAACTAGAGTAAGAGAATAACTTTAGATAACACCTTTTAAATTTTGTGAAGGATGAGAGGTATTCTGCCTATAGGATATTTTTTCTTGAATCTGATGATTTTGATTAGAATAAGAGGTTCATCAGATGATTTATGCTTAAGTAGGATGACTGTCAAGTAACAAGATGAAATCGATAAACTCCTTCATCTCAATATTACCATTACTTTCAGGTTAGATGATATTCGCGTGATGTAAATTGTGTATTTTTTACATAAGAAGATTTCTTGTTTCCACCACAGTAGTCAATACAGCGACATTTGATTAAAAATCTTTCTCATCTGGGTGTTATTTTACGCGAGTTGGTTGGACTAGTAGTTATTACTTTTGGCAGCACGAACCATCAATCCAGTTTCAATAAATCCTATCAATTTCAGGAAAATTCTGGTCTCCAGGGACGTTAGTTTTTAATAGAACAGGTACATTCACAATCGTTGCTTCGCAAAGCGTAGGTATCGGCTGGTTCTGAGGTTTCATCTGAAAACTAAGACTGTTTTATTTACATTTGAAATTTCATAGAATAATGTATGTGTGGACTTACTTTTCACTCATTGATCAGCACAGTTGGTGCAACTTTTTATATCGGCCGCGTTCTCAATACCTTCAATCGGAAGTCGTTTAACCGAGCTTGGTTTGTAGAACAGGCTACACTCGACAATTGCTCCTATCTTTCGGCCGGGAAGTTTCAGCACTCGATCCATTCCTATTTGCCTCTTATTTTTTGCCTTGGTAGGCATTTTTGATGGTTCTCCGAATAGCGAAGCTTTGGTGACGGCCAGGAACATCCACGTTAGGCGATTTCCGGTTTTAAGTGTCCGACAGTTGAAATGGACAAAAGTTTGTCGTGGCTAGTTTCCTCTTGCCGGTTCGACGGATTTTCAAAACAAACAAAATATTTGAAATGTCAAACCAATGAGTGACTAAGAACTCTCGGACTCGAACAATAACTCAATGCACTCAACATTCTAACACACGCAAGAAAAAAACTCTAATTTCGAGTTAAAACTTACACTTGAAATGAATAAATTCACACAGTGCTTTTAAAAGCGTAAATTTGTGAAATCAGTACAAAGTTTAAGAAAAGTTTTAAGTCAAGTAATATGACTTTCTACTTATTAAAATAAAGTTTTATGTAGTAAATTCACACAGTGCTTTTAAAAGTGTAAATTTGTGAAATCAGTACAAAGTTTAAGAAAAGTTTTAAGTCAAGTAAAATGAACTTTCTACTTATTAAAATAAAGTTTTATGTAGAACTTATGCTTTTTCAAATATTTGATTCGATCTGTGTTATGTTGCCTTATTTTGAGGAATTACCTTCATTCAAATATTCTTCAAATCGGATAAAAGTGTCTACAAAATAAATAACGTGAATGAGTGAAACAATTTTGAAATAAAATCAACTTTATTAAAGTAAAAACTTATAATAAAAATAAATAATCATGTGACAAAGAAAATATATTAAAAAAATTTATAGAATTAACTGGACATGAAAATATTTTCTGATTTCGGAAACGTTTCTTCAGTAAGATTTCTGTTGATAGTAAGAGTAGAGAAGAGGGCGAATGTGGTAGGTAAGTCCTGTAGAGAGTATATGTATTTAGAAAACTTGATAAAAATAAATTTCTATTTACACTTTTCATGGATGCAATCATGAGTATGAGATTCAAGAAACTGCTAGAAAATAATGATTGAATATTGTTTGTTCAATTGATGATCTTATGTTCAAATGAGAAATAATAAGTTGTGTTTAATTATTATGATAACAAAAAATCATAATTGGTTTGTTATTAAAGCTTTGACTGTCAAAAACTAAGAAGCGTGTAATCGTGTGTAAAAGGGAAAGAAAATAAAAATAAATGAGAACCTGAGTGGTATGTGAGCGGCAAGTTGGATGAGAATGAACTGGTGAGAAGCGATGAAGGAATGTGTGAGGGGATCGAAAAGAAGTGAGCATACTGTTTTGACATTCTACATTCGGAATTTTGCGCGGAAGGATTGGTGTTTTGTGACGAGATTGAGAATGGCCTGCGGAATCGTCGATCTGGCAGAAAAGATGGTGTTCTTGACAAACTGGCGGTCCGGCGGAAGTATGTTTACCACACCCTGTTACGTAAAGAACACTCTTGACTTCTGAAATCCGGTGTTTTCTACTGGGCCTCCAGCACCGGGACGCAATTAACTAGGAACCACGGAGATCCCGGCGCCCTTCGATCCAGTAAAAATCTACTGGTGGTGGAGTGTCACTTGCCGTTAGATCAAAACTCCCGGCTTTGCTTATCGAAGACGTTTCCTGGAACGATCTGGAGCTTCTTTGGTCCCACATTGACCTCGGTAATCGGAAACTCCATCTTCGCGTATATGTACGTGCCTCCTGATCGTTCTAGCGACCTGGTTCTAGCAGAGTGCTTTTCGCGTTGCCTGTCTAAAGTCAGCTGTATTTAGTCTCCTGAGGATGACATACTCACCATCAGCGTCTTCAACATACCCGGCCTGAAATGGCGCCCCACTCAAAGTGTCTTTCTGTTTCCGGACCCTGTGTGTTTTAGCGTGATAATGAAATATTAGTGGTTATCAAATTCTGAGCGTATGGTAATTTTTTGAATTCAATCCAAAATTAAGTGTTTAGAGTTAAGAGTGTAAACGTCAAACGCGCACGTGAACTACATAAACAAATTCGGCAAAACAAAACAAAATCGGTGGAACGAAACAAATTAAGCGCCAGAATCCGTCATTGCGATTGTGATTTGCGAAACGTCGTGAAGTTACCGTCCATTGCGCCCAATTCAAGTTTGTTTGGTGAAGAAGCAATGGGAGATAGCGGACGACTCAGCAACAAATAGAATCATCTCCAACTGAAAAGATGCCGTAGGTGGAAGGAAATGGAAAGACGTAAGAAAAATTGTGCCGAAACATAACCACTAGCTCGGCTATCATCCAGTGGAAGTTTCGATTGGAAGTAGACAACGACCCCTCTTGGGTCATTGTTGGAGAGGCGAGTGTCGTAGTTTGGGATCTGGGATCGTTTTTTGCAAGCCAATCAGCCGTCGCTTGGCCAAGCCGGAATAGAGCCAGCCGGAAGCTGACGTCGCAGGAGCTCTGGGTCATTGTCATGCACCCGTGGAGCAGTGCAGCCAGGAAGGGCTGTCAGATTCTAAGATACCTCAGGAAACCGAGCAGTGATACGAATGTTTGTGCTATTTGGTTGTAGTCTTTATAATTTATGGTAGGAAACAAGCCCGTGAGTAATAGTGATAAACTAGCTTAGGTTGTAAATTGTGATTATTGCTACAAAGTTTTGGGTTTTGCTTGTTTGTGTTTTGGGTAATAGTTAGCAGTGCAGCACACACTGAAAGTCAGTGGTGCTCAACTTGTTTTAGCGTTTAGGCACAATTTTCCCGTATGTTTGGATAATGTGCCGCTATTAAGCCTACCCCCATTCTGATACAGCGACTTTACGTCAGATAAATAATATCGAAAATCAAAACTTACGTATGCTCGACTTCTCTTTCGTTAACAAAGGTTTCAGGATTTCGACGATTGGTTTAGCGCCCTCTCCCGCAACTGGCCAGCGCTGTCGGAAATATATCATCCCTAGAGTCATCTGTGAATGGTATTCTAGTCGACGATGCAGCCATCCTAAAGCGATAGCTAAGTTAAAAAATTCATCTTCTACGAGCCCGGACGGTTTTTTGAAGCGTTTAATGTCATCTCTGCTGATTCCCATCAGGCACACCTTTCAATCATCGCTGGACTGTGCAATCTTACCCTCTATGCGCGATCGTTAAACTGTCTGAACTGGTTGTGTTGGATCAATTTTTTTCATTTTGCAAGCATCACTTCTTCAACGATCAGCACGGGTTAATGCCTTAACGATCCATGACTTTGTGCAGGACAGCTTAGCCAAGAAAACTCAAACAGACGCCATTCACACAGATCTCTTTGCGGCGTTCGATAAGGTGAACCACGATATTGCAATCAAAAAGCTCGAACGTTTAGGCTTCTGTGGTTCCCTTTTGGATTGGTTCCGGATCTACTTAATGGGACGAATGTTATCCGTTCAAACTGGCGAATCCTTTTCTAGACAGTTTGTTGCCTCTTCAGGTATACCCCAAGGAAGCCATTTGGGACCGATCATTTTCGCGATCTATATTATATGATGCACTCTTCGCTCCTCTGCAGCAAAAGCTTGCGTATGCCGATAAACTGTAACTTTTTAACAACATAATCGTGCTGCCAGTATATCCTGCCGTCATTCTTCGAAGTAATTTTGCTCTTTCAGAACTTGATTGGACATTTTAACAAAGGGTTTCTTTATTCCAACATTTTAAAGCTATTTAATACAGGTAGTTATGTCTCTGGCATTGGAGGAATGTTTGTAAATAGTACTGGCATTGAGCTGAAGTTGGAAGGAGGAAAGCGCATCACAATTCCCAGATAGCAAACAAAAAACACAAATCTCGCAGTTGGACACCCTACCCGTCAAGTTGTTTCTCCACTGTCGCCGGAAAAGAGTAGTAGGTATCAGCGAAAGGTTCACAGTTTTATGATCCCGCAGCCGTCATCGTAGTGAAGCAGGAAGAAAGAAAGAACCCGCGTCAAATGACTTCAGCAGTACAATGCAGCCACCAAGTGCTTAGTGCCAGGGCGAGACCGACACAAAAATAGTTAGTGCATTTTCCAAGGGGTCTCGTTCCTGTTTTTTCCCACCTAAAACAGCCGGAGATTTTTGCCGCCACACTTTTGTCCTAAGTTTACGAGCGCAAAACAAGATTTCCGTTTTTGCCTTCTCAAATAACAATAAATGCAAAAAGTCGGAAAACGAGCGAACTCAGGACCAGGGAATCGAGCACTTCTACCACCGACATACTTTAGCTGAACCGGGCAAAACCCGTCGAAAGTTCTTTTGTCAACTGAAATGTTTACACTGACTGCTGGCTTTTCGGGGGAAAGTTTTTGGTGAACGCGAAAATTACTAACATAAGCATTGCGGCCGTTTCCCGTGAGTCAACATACACATTTCCTTTCGGCGTGGTTTTGTGATGCCGTTGAAGATAAAACATTTCTGGAGGCTGTTCTGGTAGATTGTATTCAAGGCTTGTTGAGAACCGGGATGACATAAATTCGCTTAAGAAAAAAAAACCTATAAATGTTACAATAAATATTACAAACCCAAAATATATAAAAATTAACATTACCAATTTTTCGCATAACTTGATCATTTATCAAGCAAATGGAACCAAATATGACATTGGAGAGACATATCATACGAGAAATGGTTTTTTGATTTTATGAAACCCTTCTATTCTTCTTTTGGGGATATAGGAAGGGAGAAGACGGGCTCAA
>NC_073693.1:236933747-236993753 GCF_029784155.1 Uranotaenia lowii | reverse complement strand
TCGGATTGGTTTAATAATCCTGTCGAAGCCCCGGGAGAGGCAGTGGACAAAATCCGGAATCACTCACGTGAAGATTCGGTGTGTCGAAGAACTAAGTTCTGGCATGCAATTTGGTTTTCCGAAGGCACATGCATATCACCCCACAAACGGTTTAATTTTCCTCACTATTCAGTCCAATTATATAAAACAGTTTTTATATTTAAACAACTAAATTGGACTTAACTTTATTTTTTGAACTTAAACTATTTTCAACTTAAAACTAGCACTTCCAAATTATAAAGCAAGTTCCAGCTTGAGTTGGAAACTTGCTGCGCGTTGATTGATGTGCAGACGGCTGCGAACGAACGAAGACTATTTTTCGGTAGTTTTTTCACCCAGCGCGTGTGATGAAACCAACAGCACACAATCGATCACAATTTCGATGGCTCTATTGTGTGAAGCACAAATCTCACCGGCACGCCGGCCGGCGTTTATTGTTCCGCTGCAAACTCGGTCGAGTTTGATGATCGTTGATGATGGTTCAATAGGGTGTCTCATCATCACACGCAAATGGTTGAACTTTTGGTGCGAATAATTTTTCGATGCACATTGTGAATCGAACAAATTCCTATTCCAACACAGTTGGTTTAAAAATATTTTTCCAACAATCATATTTTTTTTTATATAAATATTCTCATAATTCAGTTACTTGTCTGGGCTAAGATGTAAAAAATGATAATCAAAGGAGACACCTTGTAAATCTCGTTTCCATATGCTCGAATATGATTATTTTACATCACGTATTTTTGAACGTTGAAAATAATTTTTATGATCTCAGTAAGTAGAATTTTTTGTAGTATTTTTTTACCCCTAAATGTATGCAATATCTTTAAGAGAAGAATAATGCAAAAATTAGTTTCAACAGATCCAGAAATTAGTGCAATGGTGTTTTTATGCGTAATGCCTATATTGCATCAAAAATTTATCAAAGACTATACATTTATACGCAATTAATTAGATTTTTTTTTTTAAATCAAAGGTTTATTGCAAGTAACCCCTTTTTCTAAATATGGTGAAAATCGCATGTTTTCAAAAAATTTAAAATAATTGAAGAAACCAATATTTTTTCTGATTAAGTCATGTTGATGTCCCACTGACCTTTAAAACTTTGATGCATAATCTTTGAATGTGAGTTTTTAGAAGCCCATTGAAGTGGAAAAGTTTTTCATGTTGCCCAGTTGACGGTAGTTAAATGTGATAGGTCATCCAGGAATGAATAGTTGAATCTATTGTTTTTATAGTTCAACTCCTAGAAGAAATCACACATTTGTGGTTGGATCTATTATAATTACAGTTATATCAAATTATACCAATTACAGTTGAAAACATTACATATCTATAGCTAAATGTGATACACGAAAAATAATTCAAAGGTAAAATCTACCGAGATAGCAAGGTGAACACTCGCGAAAGTCCGAAAAGGTAACTTATATCTTTTCGAGGTGAAACTCATCTCACAATAAGGGAAGTTCATCTTAATCGAGCTGGAAAGTCACAGCGAGAAAATAGATGAATCCAAAAATGTTTATCTTACCTCGTATAAGGTGAAGTTTAACTGAATTGAGCTGAATAAAGAAGTACAATTCACTAAGAAAAAGAAGTAAATCCTAATAAAGTTAAACTAACCTCGTAGCGAAGTGAAGTTGATATGGATTAAGCTTAACAAAACGGTACAATTCATCTTAAAATAAAGTAACAATTTGCCGAACCCTTTTATTGAGGTTTCGTTGTTTTTGTCATTCAAGAGCAAGTTTGCTTCGTTCTCAATATGTGAAAATCGGGACAGAATCGTAAGTGTTTTTTGGATATCATTTAGTTGTGCTGGTTCTCGTCATCACACTTTGCTTTTGTTTAAGATCGGCCAACAGAGCTTCAAGATGTATTCCACGTCATCCTCCAGATATCATTCTGGAAAAGCTGGAACTGACCGGATTAGTCGAATGGAGAAGGGCATGAGTATATGGAACGCGAAGCCAAATTGTCTACGAGCCTGACGAATGATTTTTTTTTAGGTTTTATGAAGAAACCAATCAAACTAACTAGCATTCACTTTTTTGCCAGGTGAATGCGAAAAAGGTAAAATTTACCGAGTAAGATGGGTCAAAAAAAAATAACCTTACTTTCGGGTAAATTAAACCTTTTTTTTTATTTTCCGCACGGAGAAAAAAGACGACAGTTGTTTCAATAATTTCAGCTTGTTATACCAATAATCGAAATGCAGTTGATTTTTTCGCATTCAACTACTTTTATAATAGATTCAACTACAAACTTCTAATTGTCCTTACGCAATCAACTATCAATATGATGCATTCAACTGTATGATTTATTTTATGCATTCAACTATAAATACAATAGATTCAGCTACAAACTGCTGATTGACCTTATGCAATCAATTATGAATATAATCGATTCAATTGTAGTGGTATAATTGATTCAATTGTAATGGTATAATTGATTCAACTGTAGATATGGTAGATTCAATTACAATTGTATGATTGATTATAGGCATTCAACTATAAATATAATAGATTCAACTGTAGTGGTATAATTGATTCAATTGTCAATATGATAGATTCAACTACAATTGTATCATTGATTTTAGGCATTCAACTATAAATATAATCGATTCAACTGTAAATATGATAGATTCAACATTAGTGGTATAATTGATTCAATTGTAAATGTAATAGAATTAACTACAAATGTATGATTGTTTCTAGGTATTGAACCATTAATATAGTAAATAAAACTGTATTGTTATGATAGATTGTGTGTTACTTGAATACTATAGTGTTCATCAGCAAAAACAAAAAAAATTAAGTGTGGGACCCAATAGATGTTCCCTGTAGCGATCGGATCGCTGTTTTTAGGGCTCTCTCCGGTGATGGGGAAACATTTTCCTCTACCAGTTCGTGGCAGCGGTCTTGTAGAAGGCCGATTGTTCCTGCAATTGGGAAAAGTACACCTACTCTGGCTGCCCGGGAAATCGACGTGGGTAGGTAACATTACGGTAAGTCAGCGTATGATAGATTTATGTCATGATATTGAATAAATTTCCCCCCACTAGGTCAATCTTCGCACGAGTGCAGAAGCGCAGACATCTTCCGGGACCGATAGTTAAGACGCAAAATTTCCTGGGCAACCATGCATCAAGATCCAAAAAGAAAAACAGCGAAGGAACCAGGACATGGATATCGGGATTTCCGGTCAGGTTTTCTAGCATCATGGCGGCTAAAACGAACTAAATGCAAAATGCTGAAATAATAAATTAAAAAAATAATAAAACGTAGCCATAAAATTATTCCGAAAAAGTGCTTCAGATATGATAACTTCCAATATAAACAGAAATTAAATGTACAATATTTATAGTTGACCTCAGTGAATCAATCATAGAAATAAAATTGAATTTATCATATTTAAAATTAAATAAATCATATTATTATAAACAGTGAATCAAATTGTCCCTGATATTGTCTTGAAACAAGCGACAAAGTGGGCGTGTGGTTTTGTCTTTATTCTATCTCTGTGCGACAACCTTTTGTCTCTCCCGTATGTTTATCATGACAAAATGAGTAGGCAACCAAGAGTTGTCGCGTCGTTGAGAAGATAATGACAAATTCTAATGTGAAATTGTCCTGAAATTTAAAACGTGGGACAATCCTATTCGATTATGTGGCTAATCTATCTGATTTCGTAAAAATGAAAAATTATGTGATCAGATCATAGCCTATCTGAGAAGAACTCTTGGGAAAGGAAAATATATTAGAAGTGGTTCAGGGCAGGGACACTGGGTCGTGGCCATGACCACTTTGGTCGGTTCCGGAACGAAATATATCAAAGTTATCAGATTGAGACTTGCGACATATTTATATAAAGCTCTCGGCCTCTTCATGAAGGGAATCGATAGGAGAAGCGACTCGGGGACACTTGATCGTGGCCATGGCCAATCTGGCCGGTTCCGGAACGAATTATTTCGAAGTTATCGGATTGAGACTTGCGACATATTGATAGAAAGCTTATGGCTTCTTGATGAAGGAAATCGATGGGAGAAGCGATTCGGGGGACACTGGGTCGTGGCCATGGCTATTCTGGCCGGCTCCGGAACGAAACATGTCAAAGTTATTGAGATTTGCGGAATATAAATTGAAAGCTCTTGGCCTCTTCATGAAAGGATCGATAGGAAAAGCAATTCGGGGATACTGGGCCGTGACCATGGCCAATCTGGCTAGTTCCGGAACGAAATCTATCAAAACCAACAGATTGAGACTTGCGACATATTGATAGAAAGCTCATGGCCTCTTCATGAAAGAAATCAATAGGAGAAGCGATTCGGGGACACCGGGTCTTTGCCGTGGCCACTTTGGCCGGTTCCGGAACGAAATATTTAAAGTTACCGGATTGAGACTTGCGGCATATGAATAGAAGGCTCTTGGCCTTTTCATGAACGATATCGATAGAAAAAGTGATTCAAGAATACTTAGTAACTTGGCGTTAAAAACTTTTCAGATAAGGTGAAGATATTTTAAGTTATGATAGTTAAAAAACACATTTATATAGGTTGCCCAAGATGTCCCACATTATGTGGCCCTTGATCCCTTACTGGGCCATGGTCCCGGCCCAGTTTACCTCAATCGCTTCTTCTATCGATTCCCTTCATGGAGAGACCATAAGCATTCTATCAATATGCCGCAAGTCTCAATCCGATAACTTTGAAATATTTCAATCCGGAACCGGCCAGATTGGCCATGGCCACACCCAAGTGTTCATGAATCGCTTCTCCAATCGATTCCATTCATGAAGAGGCCAAGAGCTTTCTATCAATATGTCGCAAGTCTCAATCTGATAACTTTGACATATTTCGTTCCGGAACCGGCCAGATTGGCCATGGCCACGATTCAGTGTCCCCGAGTCGCTTCTCCTATCGATTCCCTTCATGAAGGGACCATGAGCTTCCATTAATATGCCGCAAGTCTCAATCCGATAACGTTGAAATATTACGTTCCGGAACCGGCCAAAGTGGTCATGGCCACGATCCAATGTCCTCGAATCGCTTCTCTTATCGATTCCCTACATAAAGAGGCCAAGAGCTTTCTATCAATATGTCGCAAGTCTCAATCCGATAACTGTGACATATTTCGTTCCGGAGCCGGTAAAATTGACCATGGCCACTACCCAGTGTCTCCGAATCGCTTCTCCTATCGATTCCCTTCATGAAGAGGCCAAGAGCTTTCTTCCAATATCTCGCAAGTTATGATCTGATACCTTTTAGCTGGTATTTTTGGAACCGTTTATCCTTATATTTTTCAACAGCAACAAACGAATGTTCTGAAAAAATATTATCGGGATCAATTAGCAAAGAAATTTGTCTTTATCGTTCCAAGCCTGCGACAACGACAAATATTTATTTGTTTTTGTCACGAAAAGTTCAAGTTGGGACAATGTCATTATCATTCGTTAGTAGGCAATTTTTGATTCACTGATTATAAATGAATCTATCATATTCATAATTAAATCAATTATATTATTACAGTTGAATCTATCATATTTATAATTAAATCAATCATATAATTATAATTGATTCTACTATATTTTTTGTTGAATGTATAACATCAATCGCGCATTATAGTTGAATCTATTATATCTATAGTTGAATGCACAAAATCAATCATACAACTATAATTGAATGTATTATATACACGGATAAAAAACTCTACAGGTTGTTATCAAAATTCGTATGGTTGGCTTTTCCATATCACTGATTATTGGTTGAACCCATAATATTGCTAAATCTACATCGATGGCTACGAATAAACTAGCATTGCTGTAAAGTTGTTTTGGCTATCGATAATTTCTCATCTGCTCATCGCTAATATAAACTAACATATGGCGGATTTGGCTTTTTTAATCAGGTCAACTTAAGGATTCTAGATGTAAGTTATTGAATGTCACAAAAACAGAAGATGGTGGGAGTTATTTTTTCGAGGACATACATCAGAAAGCGAAAATGTAAGTTCAATTTGTTGTGTAAGTTCATTTGTTCTACTAACAGTTGTTTTCAGTTTCAGATTCATCCGCTGGGACATATTATGTTGAAGCGCGCATACTTTGATCCCGGTTGGCCGAAGTAATGGGAAAAAAACAAAATCCCCCAAAATGTTTCCAATTCAATTTTACCACGTAAGTAATTTTATATTTTTTGAATATTTATCATGTTCTCTCGGTTGAAAAAAAGCTATTTAGATTTTGACGATTTTTTCAAATTTTGTTTCAGGTTTCGCGCAAGTCTCAAAAAATATCTGGAAACGGCGGAGCAGCAGCGTCAATTGCATTCAAAAATACGCCACTTTGTGATATATGATTAAAAAAAACCTATTTCTTGTTAAAAATAAAAAGGAAAAACAATACAGTTAACTGCTCAAACTGATTTTTATTAATATTTGAATCTACAATTGACGACGTTCATAGGGAGCCGTATTACAGAAAAAACAGCCATACAAATGATTGACTAAAAATTCCTGTTGGATTTTCGAAGCTGATGCGATCGCTAAATCAGCCATTTATCCATTTGTGGCAACGTATAATCAGATTGTTGGCTTGAATGTATTTTCGGGTCAGAACCAAACAACCATATTTATGTTCATGTAGACGCGTAATATGACTGATAAATCTATATATTTTTCTCCGTGTACATTGTTGACTGTACGAAATTAATCAGATTGTCTATTATATGTATTGTTGAAATTTTAATAATTATAGTTATCCGAGAATTAATCAGATATATGATTGAATATAAGTAGATTATTGTTGGAAATACTATACTTTTTTTCCGTGCGTGTAGGTCATACAAGGATGTATAGTTCAATCAATAATATTTATAGCATATGCTTTAAATCAATTACACAATTGTGAATCTATTATGTACATATATATATAGTATATAGTATATTCATAAGACCGCTGCAAACTGTGTATGGAAATTTCAAATTCTTTCATTTTAACATCTCCACCTAAAACTTTTTTGGCTGATTCTAATGAAAAAAAAGCGATAAAGCAACGAACTATATAATTGTGTATGAAAATTTAAAGAGGGGAAACAAAAATTTTCATTCAAAAGTCGCCAGAGATGTACTGAAAGTTCCAAAAATTATAGCTTTGAAAGAAAAATATTGCTTGATTCTTGCAGTACATTTCCTGTCAACAAAGTTTTACCCTAACTTGTAACCCAGAAAAGATATTCGATGTTTTGCAAAGTTTTTGTTTTCCCATTTTTTTTTTAAATTTTCCGTTTTTGGAACACTCAATATGGGAATAAAAATCTCAAAAAACTGCTTTGAATAGCCAAGGAATTGATTTATATAACCTTTGTAAAACATTTCATGAAATTATTAAAAGCTTAAGCGAGCAAGGTCTGCCATTTTTAAATACATTTCACTGGACTCAGATTTTTTATTTTGAAAGGATTATATCTTTCTTCATGAAATGCTCAGCTGCTTGTCATGTAACAGTCAAAACCAAATATGCAGAAATTTCTGCTTCCATTCAAATTTGCATACAAAACTGAAACGTGTCGGACTAACTCAGGAATTAATCAAATCATCTAAAATTTTACACTGATGCTTGGTGACTCAAAAGGCAGCAAAAAAAATATATGGGAGTAGAAAGTCTAATGTTCCTGAATGATTGCGTAAGATCAATCAGCAGATTGTTGTTGAGTCTACTATATTTATAGTTGAATGCGAATAAAATCAACTGCACTATGTTGATTGGTATGAAAAGCTGAAATAATTAGAACAACAGTCATCTTTTTTCTAAAACAATATTGTAATGATGCTGCTAATCAACAAATCTCTTAACCATATTGAGTATATGGTTCCTTTAAATAAAGTTTTAGAAAATTAAGTATCACTATTTTTATAAGAACTTCTTATGTGCCTAAGAACATTTGAATAAACGAAACTGAATAAAAAAATTAATTGACGTGGAAAATAAAAAAAAACGCCTTGATACAGTGAATTATAACCAGCCTTTTTTATGTGATTTAACTGTGATTTGAAAATCTTTAAAAAATAATTACAACTGTTAAATTGATCGAAAAGTCCCTGAAAAGCCAGAATGTTAATCATTTTACATCTATGTTCCCAAAATGTTAGATTATAACGGAAGATTATAATGTAAGATTTGAATCATATTTAGTATATTGTATAAAATGATGAACAAAATAATAAATTATATCATCGACTTTGGAAAGTTTTAGTTTATTTTGTCCACGTGTATTTGCATTTCAACGGCTTTGCTTAGCAACTGATCTCAAATTGCACTGGAGATCTTCTCGAAATTATTTGTTTGTGCAAATTTGGCTCTTTGTATACACTTATTTCAGAAAAAAAGACAAAATATTTCAAATTCTACAGGAAATCTTAACATTTTTTTGTCGAACACCATCTTTGAATAATTTTTTAAGGTACTGATTTAACCTATTAAATCTTTAATCTATAAAAAAAAGTTAATTTGGTTTTCCTTATTTGTTCGATTTTTCTCATCTCCACATTTTAAACCATTTTAGTTTTTTTTCTCACAATTAAGATGGATTTATATATGATGTTATAATTGTCTTCAATCTTTTTCCAGTGCCACCGGACGTTCCACGGATTCACGACTCCAATGGTTTCGAGCTTCCCCAGCATGCTGGCCCTTTCGAAGAGGGTGGCATCCTGGAGCTGAACTGCATCGTCTCTGGGGGTAAGTTATGCGTCAATATATAAAAAAAGGGGATGGGTATGCAAAACACGGTCAAGTTTTTGGATGGAAGACAAAATTATTTGAATTTATAAAAGTGTTATTTTTGTTGTTGTAATGTCTTAGAAGAATTCCGTTTTGTATCAAAACTTTGAATTTAAAAATCCCAGACACGAATCTGAGGCAAAATACAACTGCCTACATAGTGTACCAACATCTTCTCCGGCCAAGTCAAGCGTTCAAGAATATTTACAGACAACCGGAATCGAACTGCTCTCTCCGAAATTCGTTCCGCCAAAAAAGGCCGGACTGCCACCGGAATTCAATTAGTCACTAATGAAGCGCCTCGCGCCGCACATCTTAAATGGCAGATTAATTAGACGATTATCGGCAAAGGCACTCGGTTCCGGAAAGATGTTCTTTGAGCGATTGCCAGTTTGTCTGCTGCCAGGCCATTTTCTCGAAAACCGGTAGCCATGGTTTCTAGAATTGAATAACCCCAATTTTCTTTCGTTCCCCTTGTTTGGCTTTTTCCCCTTTTTGCGGAAAACAGAAAATTTTGGTTCTGTTAAAGTTTTCTTTTGAAAACTTTCCAACTCTTTCATTTGCAGAAGACGATGCCCTTTTTTGGTTTTAGTGAATTTGTAAAAATGTGCTGTCTGGAAAATTGGGAAAAATGCCTTTTTGGATTTGGGTTCATTTGGGTAGCCTTTACTTAGAGCCTTTTTCGCTTTTCTTTCCGTCGGGCAAAAGTCACCCAAACTGAGCCGTATTTCAAATAAGTGTATTACCTTTTCTCTATATTCGACAGCTATAGATTGGTTCTCCTAAGAAAAAGGATTTTTTATCGAAATATTTTTTTAACTGGAATCTGTCTGCGATATCTCCAAAACGGTAGAGCTAATTAATAAATTTATATGCCTAAGTGTCAGTATCAGAAATTCCGTTTGAAGTTTTTATCTCTACTCTAAGTAGATATATTTGAAATACATGAAATGTAAAAAATGGGACTGTTTCTGAAACTATCTTTGCATTTATCTTAATTGAGAACATTTCAAAGACCTCTAAAACTTAATTCCAGCTACTCGCTTTTGTATTCATTTGTTACACAATATCTTAATAGTAAGATTATTACACTACGATATGCATTCAGTACATTCATAAAGTTTATTTTCGCTGCTGTAATCTCTCGTTTCATTTCCAAATAATTAAGTCGTATTCCTGGAATGGCCCTTCCATTGTCGGTCTCAAGTCTTTTGGTTTAGATTCTCTTCCGGTCGGTTGTTTTCGGTCCAATGAATGAATGGCTGGGCGGCCAGTCGGCCTTCATTCGAATAAAACCTCATCAATCCGGTTGGACTATGAAACTTTACGGCCGCTATTAGTGATGAAGGGTTTCTGGTTGCCACTTCTTCCATGTCGTGTTTGTATAGCTAGAAGAAGGGATCGATCTGAGGAGGGTAGCACAGAAACGGGACGACCGAAAGGAGATACCTAGCTACAATGAATGGACATCAATTATACACTCTGTGGTTACGATTTTAACTATCAGGGACAATGGGCCTCTTAAGACGACAACATTAAGAATTTTAAAGAATATAGGTTAAAAACTGAAATAAGGTGAAAGACTCATTGACATATCTAATGTACAGGGTACGGCAATTGAAGTGCTATTATTGGAACTTACAAATAATTTGGAGCAAAACCAAAACTGTTTCTAAGGACTTAAAATGAAAAAATTATATGTTGAAAAAAAGACAACATTGGGATAAGGTAAGATTATTTGAAAATGTCGGTAAACGAAATAATTTACGAATGCGCGTATCTCAAAAACCATTCGTTAGATCTAAATACTTTCTATGAAGGAAGTGAAGGTAATCTTATGATAATTCATGGAAAAAATTGAAAAAAATTATTTATCGTTTTTTTTTAAAGAAAAAACTCTACTTTATTCTTGGTATCTCCCATTGGTCAGCGCCAGTGTTCCGAATATCACTCATTTTCAATGAATGTTTCTGATTGCACTTCGCAACTGAACGTACAACGGTCGGGTTTCGTTATTGATTGCTACTGGACCTACCCGATCATCGATCGTTCAATTCATCGCTAAAATACAGATCACCTCGTACGATGCTTGCTGTCAAAACAGTGCAGCACCATCATCAAATTGGAATCTCACCAATGCGCAATGCATATGGCGAATCTTGTTGGTCTTCGATCAGGAGTGAATGGATCAGGCAGTGAGTGAGTGATACATGAAGCCGATCATTAGCGTATTTTGTTTGATTTGATATATAGCAAATTAATAAATTTATTTGTTGTTATAACGTTTTTTAACATCAGTATGATCAAAATTAAATTGAAGTTGTGTTTGTGAGGGAAAGATGTTCACTTTCGCCATGTTTTTCAAATTTTACAAGTTCTCTTATTAAACTGTCGTCCATCACGTTAAAACTACTGAGAATTTATGGTGTCCCGCACAACTGTTTGATTTTTCTCGTCCTGCAAAAAATAATTTTGAATTTCATATAATTCAGGCAGATACTGAGTGAGCTACATTCAGAATGGATCAGTTTGTATCTCACTCATCTCCGATATGCGATGTTTGCTAAACCGATAATTCTGAATGATGCGACTCGGTTTGCATAGCTGATAGGAGCGCTGATCGAGATTGCATACCAGCCAGGCGAAGCAGTTGCGAGAGGCGCTATCCCATTATACAATCTGAATGTTTCCAACAGGAAACGCATCCTGAGTGTTTGTTTTGATTGATTTTCGGAAGACTGGTCAGCGCCAACTTTTTTCGGTCATAATATTGCCAAGTTTTTTAAACTTAAACTTCGTCTTATCTGTTTTTTAGGTGGATGCATCCTCCTCCTTCAATTTCTGCTACTCTGTGGTCCAATAGTTCTCTTCTAGAAGAATTTGAGTGTAATTTGGTGGATACAACTGTTTCGAAATCAACAAAACTTGATTATTTTTGACTAACTTAAAGGTGTTTTTAATGTAATGTCTGCTGGCAAAGTCAAAAAATAACGAAGTAAAATCATTATGAGATTGAACTTAAATTATAATTGGATAGTAAAAACTGTAAGTTGCAAAATATACATTCAAGATAACTCTTTTTAGGCTTTTAAAAAAAGGGGGAAACCAAAGTTTTCATTTTGAAAATCGGTGTTTTTTCACAGAAGCAGCATCTTGGAAAATCATTCCATGGTACACAAAACAACCAGCAAATACATACTTTAATATACTAGGGACAACAATGGTAACATGAATTTATATTCATATGTGTTTATCTTTCAAAACTAATTCCGGTTAAAAAAAAATTAAACATGAATGAAAACAGTCCAACAACATTTGATTGGTTTCCAACAAAATATTAAAAATCTTTTCTTTTTTAAAAATTGTTCTTAGAAATATTTCCACAATATTTGCAGGCTCTGATGCATATGGATACGCACTT
The DNA here is from genome assembly GCF_029784155.1 of Uranotaenia lowii. Taxonomy (NCBI): domain Eukaryota; kingdom Metazoa; phylum Arthropoda; class Insecta; order Diptera; family Culicidae; genus Uranotaenia; species Uranotaenia lowii. The sequence goes on along the minus strand of NC_073693.1, from coordinate 236,981,512 downwards.
TAGAAAACAAAAATAAATTTTTTGATGAAACCACATTTTTTAATTTTGTTTACTTCAGAATAAATTTAAACATATCCATACAGACCAGTTTTCAATAAAATTTAAAATATAAAATTTAATTAAAAGTTAAAATACTTGCAATGAAATCTGTTTATCTTTCGCTACATAACATATATTCTAAATATTTTTTTTCACATATTGAAGGTGAATAAATTTTCTATCAATCATTTGAAGAATTGAAGCACTGTTAATATTTTGGAATTCATGATCAACAAAACGATAAAAAACTTTTTTTTTATTTTCAAGAGAAACTTTCAATTTCATCAAGGGTTTGGGACCATATATATATGCTTTTTATTTATTTTTTGTTTTTATGGATTTCTTTGGTTTATTCAAACCAATGATTTCTATAGTTTTTACCATGACTGTTATAAAATTGTAGAAGTTGTGATTGTTTTACTATAATATTGATGCTTCATGAAAGTATTTAATAATAAAGAAGAACTTCAGTGTACAGTATTTAAAATAAGTAAGTAAAAAAAGTAAGGGATAAAAAAATGTGATGAATCTTACGCGCTGCATGCTAGCTTGCTATCAATCATTTGAAATTCCACTTTTGCCAACAATACTGTTGATTTTTGTAAATTTAATTTAATTTAATAATTTTTAACTTATCAGAGTTTAAGATTAGATTCATCGATAAATTCAATTCAATTTCTAACAAAGAATTTAAGATATTATTTAAATAATATAGTGAGTTAGAAACCGATGAACCTTATATTATTTCACCTGACCAGTAATGCTTTTTGAATAAAATGGAGGAATCAGAGAGTACAGCAGGGTTACAAAATTTGAGCTAGAAAATGGTAAAAATAAAAAGGTTAAAGGAAACTCCAGGCTTATAATGATGATTGAATCAAAAGACAGTAACAAGCTAAATTTAAGCTTGATTGAACTGCTGTAACGATTTGCATTGAGTCTGAAGTGCAAATGGAATTTTAAGATATTTAAATCAGGAAAAGTATAAAAAACTAATTTTTTATCAGTTGTTTTTAACGGATCGTTTACTTTTGAATATTGATTTTCTAAATTTTTTAAAAGCTTAAATTTAGACAAACATTTTTACTCCAGATCGCATCACGATAAACTTTATCACATAAAAGTTATAGCGCTTCCTATTGTAAACTGATTTTATTAATCATTAAGCATTTTTTATTAAAATTTTCTACAGTGTTGCCACAATCAGAAAATCTAAAGGCAATGAATTGAAATGGATTCACATTGTTCTAGATAATTCTAATAATTTCTAATAATTTGACCCTCTGTAACTTGTTTAAAAAAAATGAAAATTTTTCAAAGTTTTTAATGACATTGTTGAGTCATCAGTTCAATTTAAAAGTATTGAAAGTTAAAATTAAGATAATTTGCACCTCTGAAATTATAAAACACAAAAAACAAATCATTTTCTGAAGAATTTTAATTAAAAAATTTCCCAGGAAAAAAATTGTACCGGGTGTCACCGACAAAATATTTTAATTTTTGGTGAAAATGAACCGGAAAAGCTTTTCTTCTTGCTTATGCAAAAATTAGCGTTATTGTATTTTTTTTTCTTTAAGTCTTTCTACGAAACACACCGTGCAAAAAAAATGCATAGTAATTGTTCGGGCGGTGAACAAATTGCGGGTGGACTGTATAAGTAATTGCGTGGACGTCGGATGATCGGGTCGGAAAATTCTTCAGGCGGACGGGTCGTATTGAATTTAGTATTCCTTCTATCGGGGAGGACGGTTCCACTTTGGAATAAATAAACTTGTAATCAAACTTTAATAACTTCTAACTTTATTGCTAAGAGAACCACGAGATTTAGATGTTGGTCGTATGCAAATTTTCTCTTAACTGACCGTTATTTTTCGCTAGTGTTGACAGTTATTTTCAACGGTCTTTTATGTCGACTTCTTCCGTGCTGGCAGATTGTCAGAAACGGAACATATTCCGGCCGGGGATGGTGACTTGTTGTCCTCTATTGGTAGGAGCGATATCTTGGTGATAGCTCGACGATATGTTGAACCTTCGCTAAGGACATCTACGGCGCGAACCAAATTATCATCGCCAGGGAACACAGCTGTGATGCGGCCAAGTTTCCATTCGAGAGGGGGTCGGTTGTTGTCATGGAGGATAACGATCATGCCAGGTTTGATGTTGTCTTGCACAGATGTGTTTTTCTTCCGCACCTGAAGAGATGACAAATAGTCCCTGGACCAAGCTCTCCAAAAGTGCTCACGCATAAGCTGAACATGTTGCCATCTGTTTAATCGTCCTATTTTCTCATCACAATAGGTAGGGCCTGATGGTGCTGTCAATGGTCGACCGATGAGGAAGTGTGCTGGCGAAATTACCTCCGGATCAGCAGGATCGTTGGAAATTGAATACAAGGGCCTGGAGTTGAGGATGGCTTCGATTTTACATAACAGAGTGGCCATTTCTTCGAAGGACAACAAAGTGGTACCGATGATTCGCTTGAGATGATATTTGGTGCTCTTTACAGCGGCCTCCCAAAGGCCACCAAACTCGGGAGCATTTGGCGGGATGAAATGCCAACCGATTTCTTTCGACTGGCAAAACCTATCGATTTTGCTGGCTCGCTGCTGATCTTGGAACTGCTGGTACAATTGATGGAGTTCGTTGCTGGCACCTTTGAAGTTGGTTGCATTATCGGAATGCAATTCGGCAACCATTCCTCGGCGGCTGATGAACCTCTCTAGGGCAGCGATGAATGCATCGGTCGTCAAATCTGACACCAATTCCAGATGGATTGCTTTTGTGGCCATGCACACGAACACCGAGACGTAAGCTTTGACCACCTTTGGACGATAGGTACCTTGCTTTACTTGGATCGGACCAGCATAATCGACACCGGTGATGTTGAATGGCGAGGAAAACACCACACGCTGCTTTGGCAATTCACCCATCAGTTGCTGGACGTTGGTTGGATTCACACGGAAACACTTGATGCATTGCCGTGTTACATTGCGAACGGTGGAACGGGCGTTGAGTAACCAAAATCGTTGTCGAAGCGCTGAAATGAGCCCACTCGGACCCACATGGAGAAGCTCAAGATGCAAAGCTCGGACCAGTAGCTTTGTGACCGGGTTGTTGTTTGGTAGGATGAGCTGATGCTTTGATTCGTCGGGCAAGTTGGAATGTCTCAGTCGACCACCAACTCGAAGAAGACCGTCGGATAGGATGGGATTGAGAGCTGATAATCGTTTGCATGGGACACCTTTTTGGACTCGTTTGATTTCGTCGTCAAATTCCAAACGTTGAATGACACGAACGATGACTAACATGGAATTTCGAAGCTAGTCGATAGTCAAATGCGGATGCAACACACGTTCCTCTTTTGGCTTGCGGCGGTTGTTCAGATACCTCAACACCCAGGCGATAATTCGTTGCAGCCTTCTGAAACAGCTCACATCGGTGAAAACGTCCAACGGTTTTTGATTGGTTGCCAGAGTAGTCACCAAGTTGACTTTTAACTCCGGCAATTCATCATCGGGGATGTCTTCTGGGCGCTCTTCGATGAAAGTTGCTTCGGTCAGGAATTGTGGGCCTTCCCACCACGTTGTATTTTGGCTCAGCGGGAACGGCAGTTGGCCTCTCGACACAATATCGGCTGGATTGAACTGCGATGGAACGTAATGCCACTGTTCTTGTTGGGTGTGAATATTGATTTCAGCAATTCGATTGCGCACGAAAATCTCAAGTCGGTCGGGGTGTTTTTTGATCCAAGCCAAAACGATTTGACTGTCGGACCAAAGTAGAACTTGGCGAAAATTGATGTCAATAAAGGAAACAATTTTTGTCACCAATTTGACTAGAAGCACTGCAGCACACAATTCTTTCCTTGGGATTGATAATTCGTGGAGGGGGGCGACTTTTGATTTGCTACTCAGCAAGCGAACCTTACAGGAACCATCGGGGAAAATGCTTCGTATGTAGACACATGCACCATATGCTACCATAGAAGCGTCGGCGAAACCATGCAGCTCGTAAACCACAGCGTCGTTGAATGTCACCTGGCGGGGGATTGCAATTTCGTTGAGATGAGAAAGTGACTCTCGGAGCTCGTTCCAATGCTTGAGGCTGTCGTTGTCGAGATGATCGTCCCAATCCAACTTCTTTCGCCAAAGTTGTTGAACCAGGAGTTTTGCGATGACGATAGTTGGCGATATCAATCCCAATGGATCGAACAATTTGGCGATTTCGGAACACACAATTCGTTTGGTGTTGGGCTGCCTTTCGTTCACCGTCGGGGGAGCACATCGGGCAATCAAAAGTCGATCAGTACTAGGCACCCACAGAACGCCTAGGACCTTAATCGCTTCGTTGATGTCGAATTCGTCGTATCGTTTGGTGGTTTCTTGCTCATTCACCGGGATGTGCTCGAGCAATTGTGTTGAGTTGGAGCACCATTTATGGACAGGAAAACCACCCTTCAGCAGAATGGCCTTCAGCTGTCGTTGAATTTCAATCACCTCGTCGATGCTGTCGGAACCAGACATGATATCGTCAACATAGCAATCATGTCTTAAGATGTCAGCAGCTCGTCGTCGGCGAGTTGTATCAAGCACCTGGTTGCTTGAAACGGAGCTGATGCGGTCCCATAGGTGACGGTTGTCAACTCTAGAACCTGCAGGGGGTGTTTCGGGTTTTCTCTCCAGAAAATGCGTTGATAACCAGTGTCGTCGGGATGCACTCGTACTTGTCGGTACATTTTGGCGATGTCAGCAGAAAAAACGTAACGATGTTTGCGGAACCTAATGCTAAACAAGTCGTTTTGAACCACTGGGCCAACGGTGAGGACGTTGTTGAGGGAAAGACCAGACGGGGATGATTTTGCGCTTCCATCGAACACCACTCTGCACTTTGTGGTGGTGCTGCTGGGGCGAAGTACAGCGTGATGTGGAAGATAATATTTCCCACGCTGGGGCGGGTCGTCGGCTTCGTTGATTGTTTGGCAGTGACCAAGTAGTTGATATTCACGAATGAATTCAACATACTGTGACCACAGTTCGGGATTTCGTTGCAAACGATTTTCCAGCATGAAAAACCTTTTCAATGCTAGATTTCGGCAGCTGTCCAGCTTGTCGGCATTTGGTTTCAACGGCAATCGAACGGTGTACCTACCGGAAACATAACGGGTGTGGGTGGCAACAAAATGTTCCTCACATTGCTGCTCTTCGGCTGTCGTTTTCGGAGCGGTTGGAACTTCCTCAAGTTCCCAGAATCTGGTGATGGAATTTTCGATAGATTCCACCGAGGCTAGTTGGGCATATTGGATGGGCTCATAGTTGGATTTCGTTGTCAAGGTACCAGACACAAGCCAACCAAGGTGTGACTCTCGGAGTTCGGGTAATAGGGATCCAGTATGAGATGGCCGGTCTTGAGGATGTTGAAAAAGAGCGCTGCTCCAATCAGTAGATCGATTTTGTCGGGCTTGAAGAAGTTTGGATCTGCTAATTGGACACCATGGGGGAAATTCCACTCAGTGATGTCGATGTTGGTTGATGGGATCGGACCAGTCACCTTCGGAATCACTAGACATTCTAGCTCCGTGCGGAAATCACTACAGCGTGATTGGAGGTGAACCTTGACGAGATGGCGGGCGACAGTTTTAATTTCGTTGATGCCACCAATTGGAACTTCGACCTTTCGTTTCTCGAGACGCAGCGTGTTGGCCAACTGATCGCTGATGAAATTTACCTGGGAACCACTGTCTAGGAGAACTCGGCAAGTTTGGGGTTGGTTGTCGTTATCCAGGACGTGAACGACAGCGGTGAGCAACAACACTGTTTTGGGAGAGGCAGTGTAATTGCATGGCATGGATGAAACAGTTGGTTGTTGTGCGGCTTGAGAAGGCGCATCGATTTGGGTGGTGGGTGTAGCCATCGGTTTCGGTTGTTGTTGTTGTTGATCTTCGTGGAGCTGAGTGTGGTGTCGCTTACCACACTTCTGGCAGTTCTTTGTTGATGGACAGTCCTTTGAGCGATGACCCTTGGTTAGGCAATTGTAGCACACTCCGCAAGCTCGAACCTTTTCCATTCTTTCGGCACTGGGTAGAATGGACAACTTGTTGCATTGAAAATTTCGGTGCGGGCCATCACAAAATGCACATTGGATGGATGGTTTATCGAACGCTGCGGTTGCTGCGTAAGACCGCTGATTGAGTTTGTTTGGTTGTTTGAGTTTGTTTGGTTGTAGATGGTTTCGGAATCGAGATCGGGCAAATGGATTCGCATCATTCCAACACTTGGCACTGACTCTTGAGGAAAGCAATCGTGGATCGGTATTTCGGCAACTCTCCGGATTTGAGTGTTTGTTCCCAAACCTTCCGTGTTCATGGATCCAAAGCTGATGTCAGCAAGAAAACGACCATCAATTCGGACATTCCAGTCAATTCTTGCTGCAGATAATCGAGACACTCATTGGCTTGGAACACTCGTCGAGAAGATTCCGCAGTTCTTTGTAGGATTCGGATGTCATCTTTTTCAGCGAGAGCAAGCCACGGATGTGGGTCTCGACGATGATGCGATGATTTTCGAATCTTTCGGTGAGGATTCTCCATGCGTGTGCGTAATTCCCATCGTTGATTGTTTTGGCGTCGAGAACGCCAGCGGCAGCTCCGATGAGCGCTTTGTCCAGGTGGTACAGCTTAATCGCATCGGAATCGCGCGACTGAGCCATCACATCCTGGAACATCGCTTTAAATTTGGGCCAATTGGTGTACTCACCGTCGAATGTCGGGAATGGCGCTTTCAGCGGCTGTTGGTGCACGATGACTTGCGGATGTGGTGGAGGATGTTGATGATCGATGATTTGGGCTTCGATGCTGGCGGATGTCCAATCGTAAAGCTGCTCGAAGCGGATGTAGTTTTCCTCTTGTGAGGTTAGGTCTTCGACGGGTAACAGGGCGACTATTTGGCTGTGGAAATTTGAGAATTCACCGTATGCTGCTTCCAGTTTTCGGGTGTAAACTTTCAGCTGCGGTAAATCCAGGAGCATTCCCTTCACTGCGCTGTGGATTCGGGCTACCTTTTGGTATACTTGATTGCGTTGGCGGAACAGTGAAGAAAGCTGCTTCATCGTTTCGGCGTCGACAGCAGCGACCGGCTGCTCGGAAGATTCAAGCGGTACCATCGGATTCGGGAACAATGTTTGAGTTTGATCACGTGGGGACTCGGAACCGTCGCTTTGGAGGTTATGTTCGTTCGGATTCGGAAAACCTAGGAAGTCGTTCGTTTCGTCGGGATCTGTTCTGGCGGAACCTTTCGGGGGCGTTCTGTTGAGCGGCATCTTTCCTTCGGTTCAAATCCGGTTCGAAACAGGACCAATGTTCGGGCGGAACAAATTGCGGGTGGACTGTATAAGGTTGGATTAGCGTGGACGTCGGATGATCGGGTCGGAAAATTCTTCAGGCGGATGCGGGTCGTATTGAATTTAGTATTCCTTCTATCGGGGAGGACGGTTCCACTTTGGAATAAATAAACTTGTAATCAAACTTTAATAACTTCTAACTTTATTGCTAAGAGAACCACGAGATTTAGATGTTGGTCGTATGCAAATTTTCTCTTAACTGACCGTTATTTTTCGCTAGTGTTGACAGTTATTTTCAACGGTCTTTTATGTCGACTTCTTCCGTGCTGGCAGATTGTCAGAAACGGAACAGTAATTTTACTATTGAAATCAAGCTCCTCGTGCATATTAATCTTTATCATAAAACATACTAGTTTTATCATGAAACAAATTAATTTTAATAAGCATGAAGTAAAACAATGCATCATTTCATTGTCAATTTTACTAAGACGCAGTCGAATTGAGCACATGGTAAAATAGATATGCGTAAGGAATTTTAAACAAGAAAACATATTTGACTTAAAATCTTGGTTGCCTGTTGTTCATTTAAACCACGGATTTAGTGGATTTACTATGCTTTTTTGTGTGTGAACTAACCCATTATCTGCTATGCAACATGAGTCTACAATGGAAAATGTTTTATCATCGTCCAATGTCATTTGTTACAATAAATAACTTTATTCTTAAAAGTATTTCAAAAGTTTCAGAAAATTGGCACTCCTACGGCGAAATTTTGTCTTTAAGCACTCTAGGCTTATGACATTTCTTTTTAAGACACTATAAATTGAAGCTTTTTTTTAATAGTAAATTTCGAATAAACCACAAACCATTTGTATTGAAACTCAAATCTGAAGCCTTATGACAGGTGTTAACTTCTTGCGATAGCCAACAGAATGAGCACAAAATTAAAAAAAAAAACGTTATATCCATTGCTTTATTGCTAGAACCTTTAATTATAAAAAATCTCGTTCGTCATTACAATTTTTTCGCTGATATGAAATATTCTTCATAAAATACCTATTTCAGACTCATTAAACATTTTTCCGAGGTGCAAAGAAATAAAGAGCTAATTTTGATTAATTTTTGTGTTGAACAGAAATATGCATATACATTTTTTTCTATCAATTTTAGTTTTTTAATCAACTTTTGAAAAAAAAAAGGTTAAAATCATTTGAGAAATTCCTACACTTTTTTGACAAAATTGTAAAACATTTCACAAAACATATTTTTATGTTTTGTCCTATCAGTTTTAGACTATTGTATTTCTTAAATTAGAATTATTCCACAAACTTGATAACAGTCGCTAGCGATCGCTTATTGAAACCACTTAAAGTTTGGCTAAAATGGCACCTACCACAAATAATAATAAAAAATATTTACAAAACATAAATTTTGTACCGTAATCCGGGGTAATATTGATCACTTTTTTCAATATATTTCGATTATTTTTTCTGTTAAGGGAAATGTGGCATGTTTTATATTTTTAAAGCCAGTACTGGAGTCCTATGAACGTAGAACATGGATACAGAAATTTATTAGACCTCTTAAAATTTGATTTAAAAATCGTTTTCGTCTCTGTTCAGAATTTGATGCTTTGGGGTGACATTGATCAGCCTCTATTCTGACGGTTTAAACGAGTTTCCTTGATCATAACGGATACAAAACACCTCAATAATATTTAAAAATGCTAGTTTATCAATTTAACCTTGATTTTAAACGTTTTATTTTAAAAATATTTATAATCTAAAAAAGAACTATGACGCTGCCTACATTTAGGGGCAAAAATAATTATAATCTCTAAATAGTAAGAGCTTCAAAATACAAATGAAATTTTACCTTCACACATTCCCCTAGGCCCTCCCACTATTTCCATTTTCATTTTTTTTTTCAAAGTTAACGATTTGATAGGGTTTCTATCCATTTGCCCAATACGGGCTTATTCTTGGAATATGTCCTTATTTTTTAAATATCAAAAATTTATCATTAAATTACAATGAAAATAGCACTCTAACTGTTCAAATACAAAGAAAAAAAAGTTGTTTTTTCATATTAAACAACCCGTTTGCTTCTAAATGCTTTTTGGTATCATCAGGAGAGCTGTTTGTTTGCAAGCCTTAGAAAAATAGATATTTTAAGATTTTGAAATTAGATTTTTTACTAACAGGAAAAAGTTTCAAATACAAACCAAATTTTGCCTATTTGAAACTTATTTGATAGGCATTCAAACGTAGAAAACAGTTTTCAAAAATTCAAACTTACGACTGAGTTATTGATGATAATGTGGAAATGTTTATTGTTGGTCAAATTTACCCCGGTGATCAAAGTTACCCCGTTTTACGGTATTCATTTTTAAATATATAAATGATAAGAAGGGTGATACTGCCAAATGGGATGAATAGATGAAGTTTTCGTATTAGCTTTGTAATGTTTCTGTCCAACTCTTTTTCGTCAATCCATGATTTTATTTAGAAAAACAGAAGGAACAAAATTTGAATCAGTAGAATTCTATCTTTGGCTATTTTTCTCGATTAAATAAAAGAGCAGCTAAGATACCTTAGCGTTAAAAAAACGTAATCTTACAAAAAACAATCCTCAAAGGATAATTTTGAGAAAGTTCAGCATATATGGTCGAAACGTAGGACATTTGTTCGTTTGAAAGCCAAGAACGAAAAAATACCCACAAAAAGAATTTTGAACATCACAAACGATCGATAACAAAGACCTTTATTTGAATCAATTTTCAAAAAAAAAACTCTTATTCATTCAGGTTTAATTTTTGAACTGAATTGAAATGTATTTAAGAGTTAGAATTTATGTTTTATTTTAAATTTAGATGTTAAATACTATGTTTTCTATTTCTGTGCACGGATTTTTATACCCAAAGATTTCAATTCTGGTTTTGATTCGTATTCTAAATTTTCATTCTTATTCGTTTCCTGGTGTTTCGGAAAAATTGATTTGGAATTTGAAAACTAGACAGCTTAAGATTTATTTTGAAACAAATCTCTAACTCAGAAGAAGGGAAAATCAATGATTCAATACTTTAATTCTGGTGACTTTTGAATCGAATCAGTTAAGTTTATAGTTGTATCGAGTTTATGTGTTCCTTATTAGTTGAAAAATGGGTTTAGGGATCAATTTCCTTATTTATCGTACACTTTTGGTATTTCTAGCAAAATTAAAATTTCGAAACCCTTTCTAAAGCCCTCGGGGGCCGCATACAGGAGCAAAATATTTAAAAGGCGATCAAAACTATTTTCTGCCGAAATTATGCGTTTGTGACCCATAGTGTCTTCGAGACAAATGACTAACATTACAAGGGCTATTAAATTAGTTTGTTGAAAAATTGATTAATCCAACTGGTAGTGAATTGAAAAACTTACTTTTTTTATATTCATTATAGAGCTATATTGTCTGAGAAAAGTTTTTAGGTCGTACCAATTTAAGCAACTGTGCCAAAAAGTCATTACCCACTGTTTCTTTAATCGTTTCAAAGTAATGACAATTTTCAAAAACAAAAAACACCAAATTTCAGTGTTCAAGAGAGTTCTGGAGACAGTAAAAATGCATACTTTTGCTGAATACACTGCACAAAAATTTTAAAGTTTAAACGAGATATCCTAAAAATACTTATCAAAAACATTCATTTTTATCTGGTTTTATCTGCTGAGTTCGAACGAGTTCGAAAACATATTTTACAGTTTTATAATCAGAAAAGTATCACCTTTCAAACAAAATACAATTTATAGCGTCGATTGTGATCTTCATAGTGTAAATGTCAAAATAATTGAGCAAAAAATTATAATGAAAATAATTTTTTTTTTGTTTGAAAATTGTCATAACTTTGAAACGTAATGAATTTTTTGACAGAGTTGCTAGAATCTGTACGAACTAAAAACTATTCTCAGACAATATAGCTGTAAAATGGATATTGAAAAAAAGTAAGTATTTCTAACTCACTGCTAGGTGGATTAATGAGAAATTGGAGGACGGTTACCAAGGACCGAGTGTTTTGGGAATAATGTTCGTGAAATTATGTCGTGAGACGGAATACTAAGTAAATAAAATAATAAAATAATATGTGGATTAATGAATTTTTCATAAAACTTATTTTATAGCCCTTGTAATGTTGGACATTTGTCTCCAAGATACTAGAGGTCTTTTCAAATTTCACCTATTTTCAGACATTTCTGTCATGTTTTAAGTTAAATAAAAGACGAACGAATTTTTTCCACACCAATTTTATCACTTCAAGTTTCAAGTGATAAAATTGGTGGGGAAAAAAATCGTTAGAAAAACTCCGTGATGTTGTGTAGTTCCATTCCTTACATGGCGACCGTCGAAACTAGTTTTATGATTGAGTTATTGTTAAAGGATTCCATGCTTCCAATCAAAAACGCTTAAGAAAGTTAAGACTATAAACAGTTTAAAAGACTCCAAAGTTCCTGTCCTAATTTTTGTTTAGAAAAATGTTCAGTGCAATTTGTGTCGCGTTCGCTCACTTCGAAGCTCCATACGTGAAATAAATTCAGAACTTCGGTCGGAGAAGTCAAATTGCTTAAAAAAAAATCTGTGAAATGCTGCTCTTTACAGACTATGTATATGATTTAACCCCTTGCGAAAAGTTTTTCTGAATTGATTGGGAGTTAGGAGTATCTTTTGGTCGAGTGTAGCAAGTGGAAATAGGCTAAGTTTGTCATAATTTTTTCAGCAAGTATCCGGTCCGAATAAATGAAGAATATATTTTCTGAAAACGTGACGAGGCATTTGATTTTTAAAAGTTATCGGCCAAAAATCCGGGCAAATTTGATCATGACCGTGGAATAACTCATCGAAAATCAAGAAAAGAATTTCAATTTTTTTTCTACATAACTCCTCAGCAAATTTCAAATCGTATTTTAGGCTTCTGAAAAAAGTTTTCAAGATTATTTATGCTCAAAAAATTTTAATTTGGACACCACAATAAAAAAAAATTACAACAAAATTTCTATTTTTTGTTTGATATGGCAATTTAAGTGAAAAAAATCTGTTTTTTTTTGAATAAAATCGGGGCATCCGGAACGGACCAGATTTTTCTCACATTATGTTTCAAATATCCGTACAAACCCTTATAAAATCGGGCAATCTGACAACCTTACAATAGGCCCTTTAATAATATTTTTAATTTTTTTTGTCTGAATTTTATGCCAAAAGCAATTCAAAATTTGAAATTGTTCAAAAACGATGAGGAATTTTAATGTTGTGACCTAAAGTTGCCAAATTGCCCAGTTTTATTCGAGTTTGGGAAGTGTCCGATCCGACCCGATTGCCCGTATGTCATCAAAAAAGGCTCAGATTTTGCCCGCATTTTGCTCGGATTTAATCATTTTATTTTCCAAAAAAAAAGGTATGTAGGCGTATGTAATATATGCGTCCAAAACGAAATTTATGAGCAAATTTTATTAAAGTCATCACAAAATGTTTTTTGAAGCCAAAAATACGATTTGAAATTTGCTGACGAATTTTGATGAAAATCTATCCTACAATTTTTATTTTAAGTTTATTCAGTGTTTCCTGGCTTTAAACCGAATTTTCTCGGATATTGCTCGAACTTTTGGTCGCTTATTTTTAAATTAAATGCACGAATTTTGCCAGGTTTTAATAAAATTGCATGGATTTGTGCTTATTGTAACCGTACAATCTGCACCTCCAGAAAATAGGGGACATATGACTTTTTTTTTATCAAGATAGCAAAAGAGCTTTTGTAGGTCCTGAAGAAACTTTCCTCGGTTTTCTGCAGGGACGGTTCAACTTAAGCGAATAAGAAAAAAAGTTTTTGTTTTGACAGATTGCATTTGTTTCAAAATAGCACTTCCATTGCCGAATCCAGTATAGAAGGTTTACAAATTAGCTCTGAACCCATCATTATAAAAAGATCGAAGTTAAGATTGAAATTTAAATAGATTGAAGGTTGAAGATTTAAGATTGATGAAGTTTTTCACAAAAGTTTTAGCTGATTTTGCTGAAATATTGAAATTTCGAGGTTTTAAATAGCAAAAAAAAGCTTGTTAGATCCAAAAAAACTAATGCCAAAAAAATTTCCTTTAATTTTAAAAATATGTCCCATTGTCCGAAAACGTGTGGTCTTGTCACACATCCAATGACCCAAGGAACAACAACAAGGAAACCAGAAACTGCCAATGTTACCCCGGCAGCAGCGCGCTTCTTTGACCAAAATTTCATGGATGTATCATAATCGTAAAACAACCGCATCATTTCCGGTGAATTACCGACACCGACGACGACTCGGATTGAGTGGGCCATTTTGTGGGATTTGTTTCACGACCCACCCTGCATGCAGAATACGCCAAAACGGAAAAGTGTGGGTGAGTTTGATGATCTTCTTTCGGTCAACTTTTGCTACTGTGCTGCCTTTTTCTTTTGATTAATCGGTTACCGACAAGAAAGAATTTTATTCATGCAAGAGTTTAAAATTTCCTCCTAACTTATTTGCACTTTCTTTTCTAAGTTTGACTGCGTAGGGACTTTTTTTGCGCTCTCTTTCTTATCCTTGTTTCATTGCTCACAGGACCTGCGACTATATGCATCAGCCATTCATCCTTAGCTATGATTGCTCCACCCCCTCATTTTAAGAGACGATAAAAAAAGAATTAGAATGTTTAAAAAAGAAAAGATCCATCGTACCATTTTGCGCCATAAAATTTCTTGTTTCGCTTTTTAGAACGAGGTAGCAATATTAGCGGCGAAACTTTTCAAATTGACTGAAATTGTTCAAGTTTTATGATGGATCCTTATTCAAACACGAAAGCCCGAGCGATACAGGGTTGGAAAGTCGGGAATGGACAAGAAAAACGTAAATAAAACCCACCGAAAGCCCAGGCTTAAACGGTATGCAAAACAACTTTAGCTAACCGCTTGGCCCAGCTCAGTAGCAACACCAAAAGCAAAAAAAAAGACACCCCCAAAAACGCTGGATTCGATCCGCTAACTTTTGCTTATCATCGTTGGAAATTGAATTTACATTGTTTTTATGGGATGTACGTTTCGGTCGGGTGTTCCGATAAAGTGCGATGGCCAACGCAGGACCAACCAGAAAGGAAAAAAAAAATGGTTCCGAAAAAATCATGATTGAGTTTGAGTTTTCATTTGCCTGAAATTGAATTGAGACAAAAAGTTTGCTTTGGCGACGAACGCTGGAAAAACTGGGATGAAAGTGAGCAAATAGTTTAGAGGAAAATTAACAACCTGGAATTTTAGCTGCAGGTTTTTTTTCGATACGCTGTTGATTTATCTTCAATGTGAGCAAGACCATTCGAAACAATCATGTGTCGAAAGTTTCATTATTGATCCAAGATGCTGCAGATTCTGAAAATAAATGTTTTTGTTGTAGTAGTAGATCTCTTCAAATGTTTTTTTTTTTGCAAATTTAGCTGTATTTGATTGATTTAAACTTTGAGAATGAGAATGAGAATGAGAATGAGAATGAGAATGAGAATGAGAATGAGAATGAGAATGAGAATGAGAATGAGAATGAGAATGAGAATGAGAATGAGAATGAGAATGAGAATGAGAATGAGAATGAGAATGAGAATGAGAATGAGAATGAGAATGAGAATGAGAATGAGAATGAGAATGAGAATGAGAATGAGAATGAGAATGAGAATGAGAATGAGAATGAGAATGAGAATGAGAATGAGAATGAGAATGAGAATGAGAATGAGAATGAGAATGAGAATGAGAATGAGAATGAGAATGAGAATGAGAATGAGAATGAGAATGAGAATGAGAATGAGAATGAGAATGAGAATGAGAATGAGAATGAGAATGAGAATGAGAATGAGAATGAGAATGAGAATGAGAATGAGAATGAGAATGAGAATGAGAATGAGAATGAGAATGAGAATGAGAATGAGAATGAGAATGAGAATGAGAATGAGAATGAGAATGAGAATGAGAATGAGAATGAGAATGAGAATGAGAATGAGAATGAGAATGAGAATGAGAATGAGAATGAGAATGAGAATGAGAATGAGAAAGAGAATGAGAATGAGAATGAGAATGAGAATGAGAATGAGAATAAGAATGAGAATGGAAATGGAAAACGAGTAACCGTTTTTTATTGCCGCTGACTGCATTTTTCCTGCTTTGTCTTGTGCTGGGATATAGGATATAATTTGTTTGGTTTTTTTTTGACACATACAATGCGATTGCGCTGGGAGGAAAATGTCAACGAGGAGAAAGCTTGTTAATGCCAGTCGGGCTTTGAATTTTCTGCCGAGAAATTTCAGCTCCAAGGATGGTCAATATTCGAGTAGATCTGATTTGCGGGTGTATTTTTAACTGAAAAAAGGAAAAAATCGTCCGGTGGCAGAATACTTTTGAGCCAGCGGCTTCGGCGTAGTGGTTAGAGTTCAAGTCATCTACGCCAAAGTTCATGAGATCGAATCCCGGTCATGGCATACATAGTACACTTTCTGTGGTCTGGTGGTTTTAGCATTTGTGAGATGCTAGCCATCATTACTTCGAAAGATGTGCGCTTAGAAAGAGACGAACCAGCCCAAGGCTGAAAGTCTCTATAATAAGAAAAAAAAAAAAAAAAGAATACTTTTGATGAAATTATTTAATCGATCGAACAATGTTTAACGAAAGTAGCCTCCACTTAAGTTAATTAGATTTGAAAATGATTTTGTACTGTAAAAAAATATTAGTCCGTGCTAAAATTTAACACCAAACGTTCATAACGGACAATACAAATAAAATTGTCAGCAAAATAGCATCATTTTGTGCATCAATTCGTTTGTAGATAATTGTTTACGACTGGTGAAATTGTATAACGGAAGGTTTTCGGCTTTTTCAGTCAGTTCACGGATCCAAAACACCTTCTTTTCTTATTCCGACGTTTCGTTCTTTATTTGAACTTTTTCACAGGAATCTACAACAAACATATAGTGAAACTAATTGACAACTAAAAGGTAGTTAATTATAAACTTACAGAGAATTGTGTTTCTTTGTCTGGAGGATCATTAGAAATTAAATTTACATACACTAATTGGACACTTTTTACCATCAAAACGCTAGAAATATTAAAAAGAAACACTTAGATAAGGAATCTTTTTTAAAAAAAGTATAAAAAATATTAAAAAAGGGGAATTTTACTGTTTAGAGAAAACTCCAAACACGAAAATCAAAACTTCGAAAAAACAAAAAACACTCCGATCACTAGTTTGTAGCACTACCAAATGATGTTGTTGATGTGGCGATTTCGCTCTCCTTCGGTGTGTTGATCTTCGGTCTATTACCTTTTTTAATAGTGTTGAGGATCCCGGAATATGTGGAACTGAGATGGTCAACATCGGATCTCTTGTTAACTGTTTCATCTGTGTTAATAATGTGACAAACTTCCAATATTTCATGTCAATTAGTTTCACTATATGTTTGTTGTAGATTCCTGTGAAAAAGTTCAAATAAAGAACGAAACGTCGGAATAAGAAAAGAAGGTGTTTTAGATCCGTGAACTGACTGAAAAAGCCGAAAACCTTCCCGTTATTCAATTCGTTTGTTTTAAAGATTATTTATTATATTACTTATACTTGTAACCGTTCGTAAGAAAGCCAAATCAATTGAAAACTATAAGTCCTCAAAAAAAATGACAAAAATAATTCGTACCGTAAACTGGGGGAACTTTGATCACTTTTTTCATTCATTTTTGAATATTTTGGAAGGGGTTGCTTTTTCGTAACATCTAAAAGCTTTAAAACACTTACTGAGGTGAGGAGTATTAAACATGATCTTTGATTGCAGTTAATTCAAACGACATTGGTGGTAATAATAAAACGTTTGTTACAAAACCAGACTTCGAGTTTCGGGGTAACTTTGATCACTGTGGTTTTTACGTATCTCAACATCTTCAAATTTATTGTTTTGATGCCATTTAGCAAAGAGGGCTCAAAACATCGATAATAGTAATTTTTGTTTGAACTCAATTGAGTTTTTCAACGCTTTCTATCAAAAACAAATATACTCAAAAGATGCACAATGTTGCTGCAAACATTTAGGGGCAAAAATTATAAACATTTTTCAATATTTTTTGGTCTCAAAAACAAATGAAATTTGACCATCATGCAATTCCCTAAGTCCTCGCACTGTTCCCATGTTCTTGTTTTCTTCAAACTTCACCATTTGATGGCGTTTCAGCCATTCAATCTATACGGGCTTTTTCATGGAAAATTACCGTTTTTTTCAACATCCAAAAATTTTCATCAAATGACCATAAAAATAACACTTAAAATAAACCTAAACCGGGAAAAAAGTTGAAATTTCACATTAAACCACCCATTTGCTCCTGAATGCTTAAATTTGATCAGGAGAGATGTTTGTTTGTAAGCCTTAAAAAAACCAGATATTTTAAGATTTTAAAATTACATTTTAAGTAAAATTAAAATTATCCTTATAAAAACAAAGTTTAGCTAATTTGTAACTCAACTTAAAGGCTTTCAAACGTAGTAAACAGTTTTCAGATATTTTAACTTTATACTAAGTTAATGCTGATTATCTGCAAAAATTTCTTGTTGATCAAAGTTACCCCGCTGATCAAAGTTCCCCCAGTTTACGGTACATTGGTGCCTAGACTGGATCAACATTAAATTTTTTATTCAGATCATTACCAATCTTTCAGAAAAAATCCTTTATGTTATTTCAAATACTCGTGGCATTTTATCAATTTATATCCATGCATTCAAAAGTTATTCACAAAACAAAGTGTTACAATTTTTTTCGAATACACTCCTTAATAAGTACTATTAGTGACGCTTCACCATCATGGTTGCATTCGTATCATCTATTATTTTTTTTTTTTTCAATATGGAACCCCATCCAATTTTACCATAAGCTCCATGGTAAAGGGTTTTTAAAGAAAAAGTGGCTCCAGAGACTCTTCTCTGGAGCCAATGGGTATATCTTGAAACTATCCAATATTCATCCACACAAGAGTGTCTTTTGATTTGATCGTGATGTGAATGATATAAATTTTAATTTTATGTAATGTCACGTAATGTTATATTATGTTATTTAATTTAAATGCATGTAATGCCATTTAAAGTTATGTAATTTTATTCAATATATTTTTATTTTTTGTTATATAATGCTATTTTTGGTTTTATTATGTTTTATTATGTTATGTTATGTTATGTTATGTTATGTTATGTTATGTTATGTTATGTTATGTTATGTTATGTTATGTTATGTTAGGTTATGTAATATTATGTTATGTATCGTCAATCACTTACATATCCGTTACTATTTTATTAGGAATAACAACTTTTACAATCAAAAATTTAGGGTGGATGTGAGTAGTCAATCAAGCTAAGCTAAGCTAAGCTAATAACAACTTTTTCAATCAAAAAGTGGCGCTTAAAGTTCTGAATCTTTTGATAAATCTTCTGCACACCACCATCTGAAAATTTTCATCACACATGACATCGATAAAAAGAAAGATCATTTATGACGGATTTTTTCAGTATGAGTTGAACATTACACGCCTGTTAATTTGGGAGAACTTTGAATCCACTCGATTAAGGATAAATATAAAATTGAAATATGTTTTGTTTACTTTTTTATTAATCTTATTCATTAGAGATTTTTCGTCTTTTTACAACAACAAAAAATTAAAGAATGAATGTTATTCATTTTATTTATCGACAAACAATTTTTTCGTCTTACAAAATAAATAATTTTAAAAGTACACTTTCTTCCGAAGTACCGGATACACAGTTTTTGAATTATGCTCAAAATATGAAATTTGGAAATAAATAAAAGTACTTGTACTCAAATTCAGATATCTCGGGATTCATAATATTAATTTTAAATCTCTTTTTATTCAAATAAAATGTGAATAAATTTGCTATTTATCATTCATTTTTGTATATTATCAACAGTATTGTTGTTATTAGTGGCTTTGTGATAAAAATTATAAAAACGCATTTTTCAGAGAAAATTTTGTCCCAGTGAATGTTTTAAACTCAATGGTAACATTTAAAAAATCTTATTATCTTTTTCATTTAAGAATCAACTTAAACACAGATTTAAAGTGGTTCTTTTTTTAAATCGATTGAAAATTGAAGAAGTTGTGGTTACTTTACAATAACAGTAATTTTTACATTTTTGAGTAATCTAACGAACTACAGTGTAGTTGTCATAGTATAGGAAAAATTTAATATGGTAAATCTCACTCGCATCAAGTCAAAATAAATTATTAGCTTACCAGACGGTCACAAACCAAATTTCAGAATGATCTTATTATTGGAAGGGTTTTCTCCATTTTCAAGGTATCACAAGGTATTTTTTTTTTGTTTTTCATAAGTCATTTTCCCCAAATTCTGACTGTTTTAAAAAAAGCAATATTTTTTGGATTTTGAAAAATGGTGGGGAATCGTGGGCGACTAAATCCAAATTGACCAAATAACATGCAAAGCTTATGAGTTAACCCAAAACTGTGATTTCATAATTCATTTCGTTATTTGAAAGCAATTTCAGATGATGAAATAAAAAATAGAGCTGTGTATGATCGAATAGATTCCAAAACCTGGCTCGCGAACGTTTTGGCAAATTTCTTATATAGGATGGACAAAATATTTTTCATAACTCTTCATTTGGCATAAGAAAACTTTACAGATAGGAAAAACCTATTATAAGTTCAGAATGTGTATAAAAACATAAAAATATTGGTGGTTCAAGATGTGTGTCCCACGATTCCCCACAAGCTATGATTTGCAAATTGGTTGCGTTTGTGTGACTTATTGATGTTTCATCAAAAATTCCTTTTCCAAATGATAGATCATGACAAAATTGAGATCGTAAGCGTCTGAGCATATTTTTGTTACGAACTTTAGGTTCTCCATAGATGCAATTAGCGGGTGTTTTTTTAATTATGTAAGTAAATTTTTCTAACTTTTTTAGCTTCATAAATAAAAGAAGCTTATGATGCGTATTTAAGTCAACAACATATAGAAATAAATGCTCACGCAAAGCGACGACGATGACAGTTGGTTTGAGATTTTTATCTCAACACACATCTGAGATATTAAAGGTGGCCCACGTTTCCCCATGGCCCACGATACCCCACTCTCCCCTACCGTAAACTGAGGGAATATGAATAGTTCATTTTCGAATATTTTGGGAAGGGTTCCTTTTTTGTAACACGAAAAAGTTTAAAATTACCTACTGAGGTAAGGAGTATAAAGTATGATCATTGATAGGCCACAATTGAATTTTTCAACGTTTTCTTTCAAAAACAAATATACTCAAAAAATGCGCAATGTTGCTGCATACATTTAGGGGCAAAAATAATAAACATTTCTCAACATTTTTTGGCCTCAAAAACAAATAAAATTTTACCTACATGCAATTCCCTAGGTCCTCTCACTGTTTCTATGTTCTTTTTTATCCAACCTAAAACATTTGATTGGGTTTTTATCCAATTTTTCTATACAGGCTATCTCATTGAAAATGTTCGTTTTTTTATTATAACCAACAATTATCATAGAATGATCATAAAAATAACTCTAAAACTAGACCTATGCAAAGAAAAAAAAGCTAAAATTTCATATTAAATAATCCATTCATTTCTAAATGCTTCAATTTTATCAGGAGAGATTTTTGTTTGTGAGTCTTCGAAAAAACAGAAATTTTTAACCTTTAAAGCTACATTCTAAGAAACTTAAAAAATCTCCAACTACAAACCAAATTTAGCCTATTTGAATCTCAATTTAAAGGCTTTCAAACATAGAAACAGTTTTCAGATATTTTAACTTCAGACTAAGTTAATGTTGATTATCTGCAAAAATTTCATGTTGATCAAAGTTACCCCGATGATCATAGTTTCCCCAGTTTACGGTACTCATTACGTGTTAGACGAAAATGTTCGACCAAAATACAATTCTTGAACCGCAATAACTTCTTATTTTCAGTCTAATCGGGTTGCAGTCTTCGAGTGAAATATTTGGCTCAATTTATTCTTTAAGAAAAT
The DNA here is from genome assembly GCF_029784155.1 of Uranotaenia lowii. NCBI lineage: Eukaryota > Metazoa > Arthropoda > Insecta > Diptera > Culicidae > Uranotaenia > Uranotaenia lowii. The sequence goes on along the minus strand of NC_073693.1, from coordinate 236,960,076 downwards.
AAATCATTTGTGTGTTCTTGTTTATGACAACCCGTGTTTTTGCATGACATTATCGCATTAAGTGTAATGTAGTATTAATATTGTAATTCCATGTCGTTATTACATTCCTTGTCGTGTATTTTCAAAAATTTCTAATTGAGTGCTGTTGTGGATTTTGTGTGACCAAAAAAAATTTGTTAAATTACATCACTTGACAAAACGAAAAAGAAACATCACGTATGATGGAATTTGTGAGTTGGATATTACTCTTCTGTAAACCTTTACAGACGTGTAAAATTTGAAAGAAATGTGAAATATTTAAGACGTGTAACATTTAATTCGTACTGATAATTTCGTCACATGTGATGCAGTTTTTTACGTCATATGTGATGTAGGGCTAGGTGGGGTAATTATGAACAAAATTACTCAGTTTTTTATACTTTCTGCTAAAACAAGTATCTCTTTAATTTTAAAATTCTGGAAAGTAACCAAAAATGAATAACGGGTTCCCTTCTTCATTTGAGGATTTTTTTTTTCTGGTTTTTAAGTTTCAGCTAGTGGGCGTAAAACGTTTGTTCATAATTACTCCTTTGTCCATTGGGTAATTATGAATACTGTTACGATTTTTTTTTTCGTGATGACTTTTGATATTGGCTATATTCCTGATTGAAATCCCCTCTAAACAGTGCACTGAAGTGAGATTTGTTGATTTTAAAATTTGAAGTTGAAAAGTTATGGGCTAATTTCATATTTACATAGGGGGGAGGCATCTTTTCATATAATCACATCATACAATTCTAAAAAACTTATAAATTAATGTCTTAATAAAAAGTGTATTTAAACCTTTAACCGATGCTCAGATAAAACGTGTTCATAATTATCCTGTATCTTGAAAAATATTGAGTAAATATGAACACTTCTTTGTGCGTGGGTGAAAATTTTTTTCAACAGAAAATCTTATCACACCACGTCAAGCATCAATAACTGAACTTGAAACTTTTGAAATGAACATTTTATCTCCATTCACATTGACGAAGGGGTCAATTGATAAGACACGTCTCAAAACGATTTCCGTTTCTCAGAGACATGAATTTTGTTAACAACTGTAACTACAAAATTTATATAGTTAGGTTTGCAAGTTATTACTGTAACTTATCAATAGAATGACAGACTATCATCCTACTCCGCCGCCTAACGCCACAAGCAAACAGATTCGTGGGAAGTTATCAGGCCGGCTTCATGGAGGGACGGTCAGCGACGGACCAGATATTCACATTACGGCAAATCCTCCAAAAATGCCGGGAACACCAAGTCCCTACGCACCATCTATTTATCGACTTTAAAGTCGCATACGACACGATCGACCGTAACGAGCTATAGAAAATCATGAACGAGAACGGCTTTTCCGGGAAGCTGATCAGACTGATCAAGGCGATGATGGATGGAACGCAGTGCTGTGTGCGGATTTCGGGTGAATTGTCGAGTTCATTCGAATCGCGCAGTGGGCTTCGACAAGGTGATGGTCTATCCTGCATGATGTTCAACGTGGCGCTAGAAGGTGTTATTCGACGAGCGGTGGGCGAAATGCGGGGCACGATTTTCAACAGATCCAGTCAACTTATCTGCTTTGCCGATGACATTGATATAGTCGGCAGATCATCTGCGGCGGTGGACGAGATCGACCGCAAACTGAAACGCGAAGCAGGAAGGATTGGGTTGATGATTAATACGTCCAAGACGAAGTACATGCTGGCCTGCGGATCCGAGACCGACCGAACCCGCTTGTCCAGTAATAACAAGGTCACGATCGACGGCGACGAGCTGGAGATAGTCGAAGACTTTGTCTATCTCGGCTCACTGGTGACTGCAGACAATGACACCAGCCGTGAGATCCGGAGGCAAATTATCAGCGGAAGTCGTGCCTACTATGGACTCCACAAGCAACTGCGGTCGAGAAGACTTAGCCCTCGCACGAAGTGTAACCTATATATGACGCTCATTAGACCGGTTGTTCTCTACGGGCACGAGACATGGATATTGCTCGAGGAGGACCTGCGTACACTCGGAGTATTCGAGCGACGAGTGTTAAGAACCATCGTTGGCGGCGTACAGAAGAACGGAGTGTGGAGGCGAAGGATGAACCACGAGCTTGCGCGACTCTACGGCGAACCCAGTACCCAGAAGGTGATGAAGGCTGGCCGGATACGCCGGGCGGGACATGTTGCGAGAATGCCGGACGACTGTCCTGCAAAACAGGTGTTCGCTACGAATCCAGTAGGAACAAGACGAGCGGGGGCACAACGAGCGAGGTGGTTAGACCAAGTGGAGCGTGATCTGGCGAACATGGGGTGCCCGAGGAACTGGAGAACGGTTGCCATGGACCGAGTGAATTTTAGGAATTATGTTCGTCAAGTTATGTCGTGAGACGGTACTATGTAAATAAAATAAATAAATAAATACTATCACATTTGATCAGTTTTGAAATCCTACTATGACTCTAACGGCGCTTGCGGTGTTTGTTTGGAATTACCCCTTGTTCATAATTACCCCACTTACCCCTAAAACTACATCAAATTCGCGATGACGTGTTCCGCGTCAAGTAAAATTTATGTCATTAGAATTCAGTGCTGTTTAAGATTTATCTTAATTTTATCTGTAAATTTACATTAATAAATCGCGTTCATGTAATATAAAAAGTTTTCAATTTCAGTGTTGTTAAAGATTCAATATTTTTTTTGCTGTGTAGTTTTGTACGCCTTCTCACTTGACTTTACTACACGATTCACTGAAAAATTGCTCAGGAAATTTCGTGACGTCACCCTTGAATTAGTCATACACAGATTTATTGTAGCGCTTTGGTCAACCGAAACTGTCTCTTATTTGAGATTCTCAAGCTCAATGGTTGGAAAGAAGAACAATGAACATTCTAAAACTTTAATTACCAACAAATCATGATTGATAGTTTCGGTCGTTTGATTTTTCCCTAAACCATAAAATTGGACACATTATGAACGGGGCTCCGAGAACCTCAGAAACTAATACTAATTAATCAAACATCCTTCCCGGGCTGCACAGCAAAAAAAGTATTGCTATATTACATCAAATACCTGCACATAACTTGAGTCGCAAATGGTACCTAATTTTACATTGTCTTGATGTACCCGGCTGTTTGGAGACAAATAATTTGTTTCGTACCGTTGATCCATATGGGCCAAATTTCCTAAAATAAGAAAAATAATGAAATTTGTTTTGAAGCAGTGGGTTTGCTTATATTTTTAATTAATTTTGGAAGTACTTACAAGCCAAACAAATACAGCTGAGGTCCATAATCTGTTTCTTTATTTTTGAAATGAAATCAAATTCCAACGTCAACAAAGGAAAACATTGATTACTTGATGCGATATCACATAGAAGGTTTTGATATTACACTTCACGACGTATTCACGTTGTGTACATCATTTAGATGTATTATTGCAACAGAAATACGTAATCCCCAGAAATTACATCGTCCATCGTTACATTATTTTTTGCTGTGTGGTGTTCTGTCATAAATTTCGATCGACCGAATAGGGATGATCGTTCATGGATGGGAGTTCATCGAGAATGTGAAAGTTCAAACCAATATTGATGAAGCTTAATTTGGAAAAGCTAAACACCGGCATCGGGAGGATGGATTTCCCCATTGGGACTGTGAAAGGGGATGCCATTTGGCCCAGAATTTGCGTGTACCAGATTAAGCAACGTGCGTCGGGGTATTTCAAGGGTTCCTGACAAATGAGCTAATTTACCGAAATCGATACCGGGGATGGATGTTGTATTTATGCATGCAATGGAACCATTTTACATCGAGTCGATACGGGTGGAGCTACAATGGAGTTTTATTTTTGTTTCTGCTGGCCTTCGACCCAGATCCTGGCTGGAAGGACATTCGAGCGAGAAAAAAAAAGGATTGTACCTGGCTGCTGGGTTCCGATTCCGAGGTGAATAATTGATTGCGGTTCGTTTGTTGGATGAAGTTGTAAAATTGGGTGTGAAATTTCCACTCGTAGAAACGGGATCCCAGGTAACAGTATCGATTTCCTCCGGGGACAGTTTAAGTTGCTGTTATCTCATTTCGTGTGCCAATATTGATTACATCAAACGAAAAGGTCGATCAGAGAAAAGAATGGTTTTTTTTTCTATTCGGACCCCAATCAATATCTTGATTAGCTGTGACATGCATCCTTTTTACGAACAACATTTTCTCTAAACTGTGAGAAAGTATTTATTTATCTTTGAAAGACCAAGATTGAAATTCAATCTTTGTTGATTTTCATCTATGATGATGTACAAAGATAAATTGTTAAATGGTTTAATTGTCATGAGTTTCAATGATGCCATAGACAGTAAATTGATTCTGATTGGTTCCAACAACAAAAAAGCACATTTAAACATCCAGCATATGCATCAATAAGAAGGGACATGCTTCCAGAAATAGCCATCTGGGACACCCAAAAAGTCGGGCCATTCACCATTATCCCGATCTAGAACAAAACCGCAAAACCATTCATCGCCATTTCATTGAAGCAGCCAAGCCAACCAACCAATTCCGCCATATCGTGGTCACCCCAAAAACGAGAAATTATGTGTCCCTTTAGGTCGGCATAACCTCAAGCCACGTGTCGACGATCCTGGCACAAGAAGGGCTCCTGTGTGGGTGTATGAATGGGTGCAGGCTCACACACAGGTGTAATCGAAGAATGGTTTTGCTTTGGGTTGGAAGACCAAAAATTAAAGAGGGGACCCCCCAGGTAATGCGGGGTGGGAAGCTAGAGCCCCCATATTGAAAAGCACAAAAACCACAAACACATGCTCGTTACCTTTATCCATTTCATTAAAGTTTTATGCACACAATCTTCAGCGTTAAATGACGACAAAACGTAAGCCACAGGGTCATTGGGCTGCGGTTTTTTGGGCACCGAGGTGTAATGAAATGGATACGTCCTACCGCACTCCAGCTAGCAACCAGCATGTTCTTCTGGATATTTTGAGGTTGAACCTGGCTGATGCAAGTGCTCGAGGTAATCTACCATTTTTGTTCCAAGAAAATGATTACTGCAGCTTCTGGATTATAAGGATTTTCTCTATTTTATTTGGAATTCAATTCAATTGTCTCAGTAGCATTTCGAGTAAGTTTAATAAAAATTCCAAAAACAATTTGTAAAAATTAATAATTTCACGATCTTCAGCACTATAGTCACAGTAGGGAAAAAAGGATGTTACGATCACCCTTCCGAAATTGATATCCAGCTTTTCTACGGAAGTACCCAATTAAATTGCTGAACCTACATTTTTATGATTAGATAACCATTTTGTGGTTCCATCATTTCTCAACAAAAAAGCTATTTTTTTTCAAATACATGGAAGGTTATTTACAAATTTTTAGTTGTCGGGAAATTTGAATTTTGATAGGTCGTAGTTCAGATCCTAATCTTATCTAAAAGAGCTAAGACTTTCCATACCAGATATGTCACAGGGAATAACTTAACGTTTGAATCATTCCATTGACTGCAAACATGTGAAAGAAACTAAGGAACTATGAGACTTCCACTTTTGTAAGTCGAGTAGAACGAAAAGCCAAAAAAAAACCTTGAATTATGATCAACAGTAGGTTTTCAAAACAAAAATCTTGATGATCAGGGCCAGATTAAGCTTTCGAGGGGCCTGGGGCGATTTTTCACGGGAGGCCCCTGTGAATCAATATTTTTTTATATGTTGTTCCAAAGAACACATAATATTTAAAAATTTCAAAAAAAAAAACTGTAAAGCGGTCGTTATATTGCCTTCAAATAACAATTTGTCTGACATCTTCAAACGATAATTGTTGATCCATCACGTGCAAACATTGCGGAAGAGTTAATCAACTAATCGAAAGCGAAAATACTGATTAGAGCTGTTAAATGCATAATTGAATTCACATAAAGTAACATTTAGACTTCCAACAATAAATCTAAAATTAAAAAAAAATCCACAGAATTAAATTAAATTTACGTGCAGATAGAGACAGTTAAACAGAGAAAATCAAAACCATAAATTGCATTTGATTCAGACCCACAATTAAAAGTCTCAAAATAAGAATCAAAACTACAATCAGAGGAAAGCAGGAATTCAACTCCAAATATTCCACTTTCATATCTTTAAAAAAATATATTGTCTTCATTAGAGTGCCCCTAATGACCCGACATTTGAATAAGTTATGCGTTGCAGGCTTTGATTGATCCTAGGCCTAGTACAAGGTCTAATGCCAAATTTGAGCCAGATTGGACCACGGGAAGGAGTCGCTTAACGAGCCTAAAGTTTGTATGGCATTTTGAGACATTTTTTTCGGGAGGAACATTAAAATCCCGTTTTTCATGAACAACTTTGGATCTTTTCGGATGAAATGTTTGTCAAAGTTAAGGTTTAACAAAAACTGTTTTCAAAAGAAACCGGCCGAAGAGGACCAAAGTTATTCATGAAAAAACAGGATTTTCATGTTCCTCCCGAACAAAATGTCCCAAAATCCCATACAAACTTCAGGCTCGTTGAGCGACACCTTCCCGTGGTCCAATCTGGCCCAAATTTGGCATGAGGCCTTGTACTAGGCATAGGATTAATTTAAGCCTGCAGTGCATAACATTTCACAAGCTTGAAATTTCCCATACAAATTTGGGCCCTTGCGATGATCTAGCTCCGAGGGACAAAAGAAGGATTTAAAGTTTGTTCCGGCCTTGTTTTTTTAAAAAAAAAAGTTTTAAAAAATTTGATGCTTTGTCAAAAATACTTCTTAATTAGAGCATTTTAATGATAATAATAGTTTAAGAATGATCATGGTAATTCGTTTAGTAGAGGATAATTTAAAAAAAAAAAGTACATAAGTATCAAAAGTATGAAATTTGGGCATAATTGGAAAAGTTTCGATTGGAAGTTCTATTCTTAGAATCAAATTCTGATAAAAATTCAAAAGCGGAACTTAGTTTTGCCGATTCATCCTATGCAGTTGACTACAGTAAGGAACCATTTTTTTTTCAAAATTATAAAGAGTGTAGAGTGTATAAGTCAATGAAAATTTCAATAGTCATAGAAAAACTAACTTTTTTTTTGCATTATTCATACTCATACTTAATTTATAAAGTGAGCATTCCAGATTGCTTAGTAATTAGTAAAACAATTTTATTCCCAAAAATCCCGAAAAAAAACTACAATTCAAAAGGATTTCAAACGTTTTCCTCACTTTCTTTATTTTTTTTAAATTTCTGCAAATTTGCTTTCAAAATCTGATAATTTCTGTATTTTTTACAATATGACAAATCTTAGAAAAAGTTTATCTTTCCTCCGTTAAAGTCGTTATTTTTTTAAGGAGGAAAAAATACTTTCTTATTAAAACACAGTGCTCGATTCGATGGATCGTCCTGATATATTTGCTTTATTCATTAAATAAGAGAAAGTGATGTGTTAATAGTTGAAGAATATGCATTCCAGATTCCCCGGATTTATTCGGACATGGCCGGGGTTTCGATTTAATGTGGGAAAATAAAGCAAACTAAGGTCTTAAGTAAGCACATTTTTTCTGTGCTTGTTTTGTCCAAATTATTTATTTTTTTTAAGTTCGCAAACAAATTTCACCGCTGTTGAGTTATTTCGATACAAAAAAAAGCCAAAGGTGGTTTAAGTCACATACTTAAAGATTTTTTTTTCAAATTATTGCCGAATTCTGTTTAGATTTGTACGGGTTTAATGTTGAAAAATTCAAAATCAAATGCCCAAGTATTGCCAGGTATTGCAAAAATTTGTGCTGATTCGTTCAGCCAAAAAATGTTTTCTCTAAGGACCATCCATCCATTACTTATATAAAGGAGTATATTCGAAAAAATACAACACAAGTTGTAACAAATTTAGCCGATTGCCTCCTTCGGCACAAAAAACAACATATTTGACTTTTATCACTCCACCACAGTTTGTGCGTTCGGATTCAACTTAAAGAAAAAAACAGTAAAAACTATGTCGGGCCTCCCTTTGAAGTGCTTTTCAGAGAAATCTGTCGCATTTGGAGGCAGTTTTCTTTGTATTTTTAGCCATTCATCGTGTCAATCGTAATGAAACACTGAGTTGATTTGCTGTTTCCACAGATTGTTCCTGTTCCAAGTAAAAGACATTAAATTTTACAATTTGACTCCTTTTATATCTCCGGGAAATACAGGCGAGACTAGTCAACGAAAAGTTACTCGTTGGAATCTTGCCAGGTGACTGTTCATTCAGCTGTCCATAACTAAATGTTTCAAAATATCTCCAAACTAGCTGTCTCAATATTTTTCGCACTTTATGAGGCTTTAAAAAACCTCTCACATTCCTCAACTTCATCGAATCAATCATCTTTACTTTTTTCTAAAATTTTGGCTCTCTATTGGATCCTCTAGAACAGTGGTTTTCAAACTTTTTTCACTAACCGCCCCCTTTTCGAGCTTAACGCCCCCTGCAGGGCCCTGGGTAAATTTTTGAATGATAATCTGGATCGTTGAAAAATCTTTGGGTTTGACTTTATGTGGATGTGAGATTTATCTCAGAATTCATTCAAATTTTTATAAGGCCCTCTGAGTTAAGGGGTTGGGGTTATTACAAATGTAAAAATTGTCGATATCGATTTAATAATGTCGAAAGATTCTTCATATTTTAAACTCTATCTTATGGTTTTTTTTTATATTTTTAGAATTTTATTTACATACTCCTCCAAATGCAAATTTTTCCGAAATATGATTGCAAAGTTTCCTGGACAGTTACTTAAATTGATTTGTTTTGATGTAAAATCATATACCTATCTTAAACTGTGGCATACAAAATTCTATATTCACCATTAATATGTATTATTGAATACAAACTTATCACTGTCCAGGCATTTAAATAACGTGAAAAACAGTATAGTTTCTGAAATTGAGTCCTGTCCAAAGTTATGCAGCATTCACAGGTCTGAAGTTTAAATTAGATACGAATAACTGAATTCCGGCAATGTTAGTGATAACCAAATAGATTTAAAATTTATCCATAGCAATCCAATGGCACAAATGATTTTTTCAACCAATTGAAATAACAATGAACAAGTAAGAACTTAAAATAAACATTCTCTTGCCTTTAATAATTTTACATATTTTGGTTCCAAAAGCTATCACCAAATCACAGATGACTCCCTTTAACACAGATTTTGTCGAAGGTTTTTTTTCTGTGTAGCAGATTTTTAAGACACTACATTATACTTAAAAATTATCAAGCATTGCCATCTAAAATTAATCTTTTAAGTATGGCCCAAAATAATCTTAAAACACAAGATCAACATGTAGTGCGTATATTCGTATTCAAAGAATTGTTAAGATACATTTTTATAAAAAAAAAGAAAAATTTCCTTGCTGCTCTGTGAAATTATCGATATTTTAGTCCTGAGCCTTATGTTCAGTTTTGTAACGTAATTTCATTGTTTTGCATCGAATTTACTCGTTGTTATTACAATCTACGTTTTTTTCGAGATTTGTGAATGTGAATTACGAACTCACTGCCCCCCTGAATCCTTCCAACGCCCCCAAATTTCAAAATTGATCTCACCACCCCCCTGGAAGCTCTCAACGCACGCAAGGGGGCGGTAGGGGACCTCTTTGAAAACCACTGCTCTAGAACTTCTTAAACGATTAACCATGTGAACTTTGGTCCAAAAGTTGATTTTCAGCTGTTTTTGGGTCTTCCAATGGGGATTTTCTGGATTTTCTCGATCCTGCCCAAATAAATTTGTAAATGAACTTCAGTATTGGACGCTATCTCAAAAACCACTTGACAGATTATCTGGACAGAATTTTCTACACGTACACATTACATTACTAGGTAGCTTCACTGAATATTGCATAAATTTCTAGCCATGCATTTTAAAGATTTTCACAAAACAAAGAGTTTCATTTTTTTTTCGAATACACTCCTTAGAGTGAATCTATTCGAGATATTATGTCATAGAGGTCCTCTTACCTGTTATATGTAACGATTTAATTCCGATTTTCATTTTCTTTCCTAGTTTTCTAGAATTTAACGCAGTATGATTACAGTAATGTGAATTTTTTTTATATTTCCTGAGCAGAGGAGTCAGGGGCAATGGCCCTCATTGCTCCTCCTGCTGCCTTGTTAATGATTTTAAAGCAAATAATAAATTGCGCTGAAAGAAATTTCAAGTCGAAAATGTGTTTATTGCTTTTGCTCAGCTGTTAACAGTTCATTCGAGTTGTATTTTGGTAAAACAAGTTTTATTCTTAAAGATCGATCTAATGGTATAATTTTTTGTAATATTCAGTTCCAGATAAAAACAAACTCCAAAAATATGTGCTTTTTTTGAAATTTCAAGGACTTTTTACTCCATTGATGAAAAAGAAAGTATTCTTACGCAAAATGCTACCAGATTTAACGTCAAATTTTTTTTTGTAATAATTTTGATGATAGCGGAATAAAAATTACAACAAAATTGACACATTTTTGCAGGTATTGAATTGAACATTGTGTAATTTGCCATGCTTCGCAATGTTTTGTAATCGTCGTTTAAAGGAGTACAATACTGTAAATATAAACAAACAGTTTAATTGGTTTTATCACGAAAAAAAAAATTACAAAAACTTACATAAACTTGTCGCAACTTCTTTCTATTGAGGATATTTGTAGCCTGGACAACATATTCTATATGTGAAATACAAATGTGAAAGTTGTCTTGATAACTTTCACAGCAGTTTTCTGTGAATTTTTAAAATGATTCATACGACATAGTGAAATCTCATGCGAGAATAGTCCAACAAAGTAATTTTTCATTTTATGCTAAAATAAATGAAAACCTTTGTTCATCATTAGAACAGATCACAGGTAAACAATTTTTGTCTTGAATAAAATAATTTTTTATAACCTTACGATCTCGAATTAAAGTTGTCTGAACAGCGCACGTCAATTCTCCGTTCTATAATTCATTAATATTGAATTGTTATTGCTTTTCATCAATCCCATTATTTATTATCAAACCCTGTTGTGTACTTTGTAATGCAATTTTTTGCACAACTGGGTTGCCACCAGGGTAAAAAAAGTACGCTCTAAACTTCATACACAGTAGGGTGTGTCGAATTGCAACTATTCTCAAATTTTAAAAACCCTATAGCCTTAAAAGTTCCCTGCTTGATCAAAATTAACGACAGAATTTTTTCAGATTTTTTAAATAAAATTCAGGTACCCGGGGTTTATTTTGAAATTTGGTATGAGAAAAGGCGAAGATTTGTTCGGAAAATGTCACTTTTTCGTTTATTCCTATATAATTAGTTCTCACACAATGTAAATGAAATTCCAATGTATGGAACTTATTTCAAAATTTTCAAACTTAAACTTTGCCGTAGACAGCAAAGCGGTAGAAGAAGCGAAAATAAGGTTATAACATCCCAAACAGAGCATTATTTTTCCATGAAAAAAAAAACTAGCAACAGTTACAGAATTCCGTCTAATTTTCAGAAATATTATTCAAACACGAAAGTTTTAGGTTTAAGAGAAACATTTTCTGGATTTTGTTTTTGTTTTATACTAATCTTTTTTTGTTAAGTATTGCAGCTCTTTCATGAGTTTGAAATTGGCTTTTTGGTGAGTTCAAATTTATTACGAAATCTGGCGTTAATGTACTCAAAATTCAGTGCAAAGTTGAATTAAAGTTAAAGAAAATCTGAGAAATTGCCAAAAGGTTTCAAAATCAGATAGATTTGAATATTCGTCAACTATTCTGGTTTTCATATTTTGACATTTTGAAATGCAAAAACGTGCTAAATTACGTAAACTTTTAAATCATTTTTTTTCAATATCTATCTGTGTGACTAAAACAAATCTAACGATTAATTTTTTGAAAAGTACGGTTTCGCACCACATATTTACATTCTGTGTTGTCATGATCTTTAAAAATTTCAAAAAAAAATCCTTGTGTGCAACGTATTGCTTCTAACTTCAGCTTTCTACTACACTAAGAGATTTTTTTTTTTAATTCCGTAGCTAATTTTATTAACGTAAAACTGAAGTGTTGTAGGTGAAAAACTGCGCGAAAAAAGTAAAACTCTCGTTTGATACATATTTTACATCAGAACATATTGCTTCAAGCCTTATTCCACTAGTAATCATTTAGATTAACTTGAATCAGTATTTTTTGAAAAAAATTGAAAAACTGCTGAAATGTTGTTTATTTTTAGTCATATTAAGCAACGATGGGGCAGAAGACGACGAATAGCAAATCACCCTATAAAAATAATAAAAAAGACAAATGATTTCAAATAAAAAAAATTGCAATACTCACCGATTAGTTTTTTCGATTCAGTCAAAATTACCGGCAAAAATAGCACTATTTGTTAGAAAGGGGCAGTTACCTGAGAATTAACGAGATTTCATGGATAACCGTAAGTCTATCTAACCAACTTCTATCGTTAGGGGAGAATGGGATTACCTGATCCCTTTCTGTTATTTTCATCATATTTTTTGCATTTTTTGACAGCGTGTAATTTCAAGTTGATGTGCTGCAAAAGTTAGATCGATACATGAACCCGTGGATGAACTAGAAGTATTTTCGTGGATTGTGAAAGATAAGGAGACATGATCATTTAATCAGGGTACCCTAAGCTTTGGCAAAAATCATTAAAAATCTAAAGGGAATAGTTTCGTTGACTTTTTTGCCATATAAGATTTAATTTACAGTTTATAATAGTCAGAAATAAGATTCCTAAAAGTTTGTCTATTACCAAAAAATCATTACATTTTTCAAAAAAAAACAAGAATAGCATTTGAATGCTTAGACTTTTATCTTTCCTCAAAAAAAAAAAAAAAAATATGATGATAATCAAATGACGGATTTGAAGTGAAAATGCGTAACTGTATTCGTACAGTTACCTCACCTTACTCAATATGGAAGTTTTGGTAAAAAATATCAACTATGAAAGAAATGACAGCCTGTCAAAGTTGAAAGTTTGCGCGCTACTCTGCGCGATTACTTTCCATTTTGAACGAGGCTCTATATCACACTTTTTGAATGAATTTGATTTGAACATATTGAAACAAAACTTACCTTTAATTTCATTTATTTAAACGGATACCCTTGAGTGCTTTTTGAAACATAGTCTGAAATAACGATTCTGAAAGACAGCGACCATAACACGGCAGGTTTCCTCTTGTGTAGCCATAATTCTGCCAGGATTAGCTTTTAATTTTGTTGAATCCTGTTTGAAATAATAACATGCCGAAAAAATTGCAGCTTAGCTAATTGCCACAATAAATCCGGGCATCATTCAAGTTCCATTTAATAGAATTCAATTAGCAGAGAACATTTAAATCTCGACTTCAATCAGAGCTCTCGTTCGCTCTTTTCCGCGAAATCGTTAGCCCTAAAATTAGTGAAATATTTCCCATTTCAACGAACCACGCGCACTCAAATCAAAAGCATTTTCCTAAAATGTCCCACCCTGCTAGAAATTTTCCTCTGCTCAAAATTTTCCCTTAGAGCGCCGAAACTTTGAAACCTAGCGATTTGTAAATAAAATGAAAATTACGCTGTAAAAGTCCGATTAATTAGATTATCTCATCGTTACGGGAAATGTGCTGCCTCGTTACCCTCTTTGAACTGAGGGCGTCGTTTCTTGTATCTCTGCTTATTTTTTTCAACTTTTGCGAAGCTATTCGGTTGGCTCGTTTATTTTGCAACCGAGAATGACATCTCGTTTTCGTTTAGCAGCGCGGATTTGTCGTTGGGGTTTTGCTTTTCAGACTGGTCTTTGAAACTTCTCAACGATGCCAAAATGGTGACAAAACACGAACTGGAGTTGAACGGCAAAAAGTAGCGCGATAGCAACAAGAAATCGACCGCAGATCTGCAAATGAATGATCCTGAAACCCGAAAGATGTTTCTTTTATCCATTGCTAAAGTAGCTGAAGGCAGTTTGCGGAACCATTAATCAGTTTCACTTCCTGAAAAGTGAAATATTTTGACGGAAAAACTGTTCAAATATTTCAATCGTGCCAATCACAAATTGGTAAAAATCCACCTTAAACTTTTGAAGAAGTATTTTGAAAAAATATCATCACTGTACATCATGTAACGAAAACTTTTAAACAGTTTATTATTGAATGTTTTTTACTTTAAAATCTCAGTTCTCAGAGAGTTTTCTCTCCAAAACCTAATAAAAGGGAAACTTCGGCATTGCAGTGATGACAGTTACCTTCACAGAGTCGCATCCATCTACAAAAAACAGCTACAAATTTGACTTCCATCACCATTCCGTGACACCATGACTGATTGACGTTCGTCGTTATTCGCACCAGTCAGTCAGCCAGCCAGCCATCAATGAGCACACCAAAAGGATTCGCAAGGCTCAGCAAGTGACAAACATTCGATGATGGGCTGCGCTTCCTCTTCAAACGCAGGACGAGCCGCTTTACGATAATGACTGCGGGTTGTTGCGAAATTTGGCTTCCGGCACCGCGGTTCAAATTACTGACTGTTGATGAGGGCATCTCGTTTGGCTGCTTATACAAAAACATCAGTCGGATTTATGCGATTTTTTTTTATTCAAACCAAGTTAGGGTCGTTTTCATTAAGATTAATTGTTGATATTTAGAATCTTTTTTTAAAAAAAATTTGAAATAGTTTTGACATATCTTGAAATTACGATATTTTCAATAAAAATGATGAATTATTTCTTTAATATATTATTATTAGTTTTTTAACCACTATTTATGTAACTACCAGCATAAAATTGACGTCAAAGTTAAACATTCGGAAATCACGTAAAACATGAAAGCTCACTCCAGCTCTGTTCGGCACTTAAAATTTGATAATCTAACCTCAAAACTCAATAGCAGTTAATCAAATTTCTTTTTACGTTTTACTTCAGCTTTTTTCTCTATTTTTTGTCTGTTTTCTTCAAACATTTATGAAGGATAATTTCTGGATCATAACTCGGTATGAATTGTCTCAGTTTCAAGAAATGTTTTTGATAAGGTTGAAAAAATCAACAAATTCATTGGCTTTTAAGAGCAGCACTTTTTTATAATAAATTACCGTAGGTTGTCACAACGCAGGGCCGTGGGAAGAACCGGCTCATGGGGGATTTGAGGACAAAATTTTTCCTAAAACATTTTTGCTTGAACAATGCATACGTGAGGAATAGAAAAAATAAATTCAATGTTATATATACACTGCCAGTCAAAAGTTTGAGTTCACCCGCTAAAAAACATGCAAATTTTGATCGTTCATATCTCAGCTGTCTTAGGACATATTGCAAATCTTCTGATCTCATTTGAAAGATAATGGGCAAAAGCTATTTCGGAGGAATTTTGCCCAGAAATAATGTTTAAGTTTCGCACCTAAAACTTAAAAGAACATTTAAAAAAAAAACCGCACTCAATATTCAAAACCGATCATCTCGGGATAGGGTGGACCAAATTTCAAAATTTGAGTTGCATTAGAATCCTTTTTCTATACTTCTCAAAACACAATCAAAAAAATTTGTGCAACAATTTACGAATGCACTTTTAATTAATAAAATAAACACTTAAGTTATCGACCAAAAGTTTGGGATCACCCCTCAGTATGGTGTATCGGACAAAAATTTGGGATCATTTTTTTACAAACATGCAAATTTATCTCATTCATATCTTTCTCATCTAACATCGTATTGCAAATCTGAAGAGTTCATTTGAAAGCTTAAGAATTGCTGCTTTTTCGTAAATTTATTCAAAAATTATATTTCAAATCGATAACCATAAAAAATTCAGTATCATAAGTGTGAATTTTTAATATACAACTGATTTCGGGTAAATTTTGTATGGTTATCATTTCAAAATATAATTTTTGTTTGAATTTACAAAAAAAAAACAATTCCTAAGCTTTCAAATGAACCCTTCAGATATGCAATACGATGTAAGATGAGAAAGATATGAATGAGATAAATTTGCATGTTTGTAAAAGAATGATCCCAAACTTTTGACCGATACACCATACTGAGGGGTGATCCCAAACTTTTGGACGATAACTTAAGTGTCTGTTTTATTAATTAAAAGTACATTCTTAAATTTTCGCACAAATTTTTTTGATTGTGTTTTGAGAAGTATAGAAAAAGGGTTCTAATGCAACTCAAATTTTGAAATTTGATCCACCCTATCCCGAGATGATCGGCTTTGAATATTCAGTGCGATTTTTTGAAAATGTTCTATCTTTTGGTTAAATTTTAGGTTCAAAACTAAAACATTATTTCAGGGCAAAATACCTCCGAAATAGCTATTGTCCATTATCTTTCAAATGAGATCAGAAGATTTGCAATATGTCCTAAGACGGCTGAGATATGAACGATCAAAATTTGCATGTTTTTTAGCGGGTGATCCCAAACTTTTGGCCGGCAGTGTAATTATGCAGATTTGAGTTATTTTACATAAAGAATAAGGTACTTCTTTCAATTTTAAACTTTCTAAAATAAGTCCTAGAAGTCCAATTTTTTCTTCGAAAAGTTTGAAAAATTAATAAGTGATTTGAGTTTTTTATATTTTCTCAAACTAGAAAGTATTAAGCTAATTCTTTTTACCACAAGCATGGCCATTTGAGAAATTTGTAGAATTTGTTCAAATGATCAGAAATTAAAGTGTTCAAATTAGATTTATCTCCTCCTTGTGTAAAATCGATTAAAATCAAAGATTTTAGATTGGAACTATGTTTAAGAAGAATCTGCAACATAAATAATGTTAAACAAAAAACCAGATGTTTTCAGTTAAATTTTGTCTTGAAAACAAAGTTCAAGTTCCTTGTCCACAAAAAATAATCAATTATAAATTTATTTCATGATAAGAATCCTGTGAAATTTAATAATAAATTAAATCTATGTGTCTCAAAATTTCCTATTTCAATTCAGAATGTTCGACTTTAGATATGAGTTATTTCTTCAGTTATTCATTCGAAATTCAACTTGTGAACCTGAATGAAAATTGCGATTGATGAAACAGTTTCAGGTTTTTCAATTCTGGATCACCATTGCGAAGCTTTCTTCAGTTCCAATTCTGCATAAGAATTAAAAATTTCGAATCTTTAAAACGGTTCGAAATTTTGAACATTTTCTTTTCATATTCCCAAATGATAAGTATCGCATATAGAAGTTTGAAATCCAAAACCGAGATTAGAATCAGGATTTTTTCACAATGATGATCCAAACTGAAATTCAGCAATAATAAACTGGATTCAGAATGCGAATTCTTTTCGCAGACATCGAGTTTTAATTTTTATAATCAAACTAGCTGACCCGGTAAACTTCGTTTTACCCGTTGCTTAATAAATCGTTGGAAAATGTTTTGAGTTCTTTAACTTCTTTGTGCTCGTGACTCAGTTTTCATGAAAATCGTCTTCAAGTTGTTCGAGTTTTGTCCCGTTTCAAGTTGATTTTGTATAGGAGCCCCCTTCCTTAAAAAGTGAGATTCTTGAAACTATTATACAAACTATTTCTGACCCGAAAAACCCTCGGATACCAAATTTCACTTCATTCCGACCGACCATTACGTGATGGTGTTACAAAGAAAACGCCTCCATTTTTATATATAAGATTACATGAAAATTGCTCAAGATGTGTCATGTTTGATAATGATTTGATATGAGAGCTCCTTCCCACTAAAGTCGGATAGTCTTAAAACTATAATATAAACCAAATTTCATGTAATTCTTACCGCTCGTTCATATGAAGAAAGCGTCTTCATTTTCACATATAAGATTTATATGAAACTTCTCTGCCCTCCTCTCACCTTTAGTTCAAAAATGGGGGGGGGGGGGGGGTTTTGGAGAAAGCGTTATTTATTACAATAAATCATATTTTACTGTCAAAACATGGCTGCCTGGCTCGTTTAAGCAAAATCGCTTGGCAATTGTTTAAGTTATGTTATAACTCACGTTGATTTTGTATGGGAGCCTCTGGTTATAAAGGTAGGATGTGTTATTTAGTAAAATAGATTGTTTTTCCACATCAAAACATGCATGTGTACACAATTTCATGAATATCCCATGTGAATTGTATGGGTTGTATATATTTTTTCAAATTTTTCACATTTTTTTAAGGGAGCCCCACGTTTTGAAAGCGAGCAATTGCAGTCTGCATAATGAATCAACTTCTTGTGTCTTTTCGATCTCGTGAACCAATTTTTATGAAAATCGCATTTAAATTGTTCAAGTTATGTCCCGTTTCAATTTGATTTTGTATGGGAGCCCCCCTTCTATAAATAGTGAGATTCTTGAAACCATTATACAAACCATCTCTGGCCCCAAAAACCCTCGGATACCAAGTTTCACTTCATTCCGACCGCCCGTTCATACGTGATGTTATCACAAAGATAGCGCCTCCATTTTTATATATAAGATTTGGAACTACTTAATCCTGAATTATTCTAACCTAAGCTTTCCGGATATTCCGCAAGTATCCGAGCCGAGCAAATCCGGGACATTTTCTCCAATATCTATCAACATCAAAATTTTAAAATCAAAATCATGAAGAAAAACACTTGACTTTTATTAAATTTATCGAAATTTATCAGTTAATTTAAAATCATATTTTAAGCTTTCAAAAAATAATTCAATTTTATTTTGATAAATTTTACAAAAAATATAAAATATAAAATTCAAAAAAAATTGACGCAAATACATAATGTAATGACTTTTTTCGAATTTTTGTTTGATTGTAAAAAAAAAGTGCAAAAACTCGACCAAAAGCTGGGCGATTTGGCAAGCGTAGTCTTATCTTATTAATATTCAATATTCGAGACTAAATGTCTATCGACAAGTCAGAATTTTTTTTTAATAACTGTGTCAGAATTATTGACCTTGGATAAGAATTCAAGGTTTTGGCTTTAGTTCTGAGTCGAAACTGATTCACTCGTTCATCAAAATTTGATTAAGAATTTGTTATTTTGAGTTTAGAGAAGAAAATTTTGCTTGGCATTTTTGGATCTTCATGGGGGGGGGGGGGGGTTTAACCCCCCCTTCCTACGGCCATGTCTCAACGATTTTGATAAACTTTAAAAAGCATTGCAACGTTTATTTAAATCCACATTTCAATATGATTTCCGAATTTAAAACGCACATTACCTTTGTAGGACAAGAACTTTCTTCATAAATTCGAGAGAACGCTAACTACAGAAGAAACTTAGAAATATTAAAAAGTATTGTTTTTTAGTTCTTAATAACTAATTTCTACCACTAAGACCATCGTCACATTTCTGGAAAGTTTAAACATCGAGTAAGATAAACAGTTTTATGGTTTTTTCCAGCAACAGTATCTTGTAGTATGTTTGATTTGCAATTTACATCACTCATCTCTAAACTACATTCTGTTTCCAAAAGAAATGATTATGGGAAATAAACGTTCATTACCGAGCGTTTGTTAATTTGCTACACTCTTGCCAGCTTATATTAATGCTTATTTTGTTTAATTTTGACTGTTTGTTTTAGCCGAAATTTTTGAATAAATCATGCTTATAAAATTTTTGAAGCTAATTTTAATATTTGAAGGAATCCGAACACATCAAAGCTCAGAAATGTATTTATGAAGTATTTACATTTTTATTTTTCATATTTTATGTGAAGTATCGCAACGCTTATGTTATTACACCACTAGAATCGGTATGATATTGGATTTCTGGTGAATTTAAATGTATTGCGGAATTCTTGCATAAATATATTCAAAATCCAGTGCGAAGCTCTATTTGAGTTTAAACAAATCTGAATAAATGCGAATTTACCAAATATTCGAAAAATAGCAACCATTGAAAATTCGTCAAAAATACTGTGTATTGTATTTTGACATTCTAAAAATGCAAAAAATGTGTCAAATAATCGTCAACTTTTCAATCCTACCCTTAAAATTTATCTGTTATGACTTTCACAATTTGGACGGTTCCTTGATTGAAATGTAAGGTTTTTACACCACTTTTTAACATTCTTTGAAGTCATGATCTTAATGATCTTTTTCGAATACTAAATGAAATTTATTTGGAACTTATTCTGAAACATGTTTTTTTCCGGATATTTTTTTTACTTTGAATAACGGAAAACTGAAGTATTTTAGGTGAATATTGTCTGAGAAACATATTTGAGTAGCATTAAGGGGATTCTGAAACTATAAATTTGTAAAATTCAGGTGAGAAACAAGAGATATAGCGGTTTTAGGCGAGGAGTGTCAAATTGACACTCAAGGTCAGGGAGTTTTTTTTTATCCTGGGCTTTCAGGGTGTGTCCATAAAAAAAGTAATGATGCAAAATTAAAAATTAAAAGAATTAAAAAAATGTAAGTTTTGGATGCATTCGAATAAAGCAACAAAACGCCGAACATCCAAAAGTGTCATATTGACACTCAAGAGCGGATTGAGGTTAATAAGACTTGTAGAACAGATTTATTTATAGTACATTATCAATTCTTGAAAACATTTGAGATCAGATTTTTGGCTTTATTTAAACAAAACTTAAGAAACTAGCTCAAAACAATTGAAATTCAAATGCTTATTGAATAAGCAAATCTTTTAATTTGGAACGCGCTTCTGCAATGTTTTATAGTAAGAAAATATTTAAAAAATATCAAACGCATATACAATGTTGAATTGTATTGATCAAATGATTTATCTGTAAAAATATGTAACAGGAGAACAGGTTTCTATAATGCATCGAAGCTTGAGAAAATAAAGATCTGCAGTGAAAGTTTAATAAATATTAAAATATTTTAAACCCTGACATTCATGAGAAAAACAACAAAGATTTTAAGACATATATTTTCATGAATATTTGTGTGTTACATTTAAATAAAAAAAAACAATATAACTTTCCACTATAACAAACTCAAAAAGAGACCTTCAGAAGGCATTTGTTATATTTCCTCAGATCAATGCTAAAATAAAAATTTAAAATCATTATTCCTTTTTATATCGAAGATTTAAATGTTCTTAACTTTAAAAAAAATTATTTGTTTGTTTGTAAAAAAAAAATTATTTGTTTGTTTGTAAAAAAAAAATAAAAAAATAAAAAAAAATATAAAATAAAACATAAAATAAAATAAAATTATTCTTTAGTTTAAAATAATAATTTCAAAACAGCAAAAACTAACAGAAAAATATACTCCAAAAAATGATATTGTAATAAACCATTGAAATTAGTTATCGAATTCTAGAACAATCAGATTTTTTGGGATCCTGATTTATTCATTTTCTTATTTCTTTCTATTTTGTTTGAAATTTATTTTTGAGCTTGTGATATATCTCATTTAGCAAGTCAGTTGCTTCCTGAGCCGATGTTCGGGAGTTCGAGCACAACAGTAAACATCGATCACTTTTATACCGGATAAGTTTTTCAATGACATCGTTGATATAAGTCTTATATTTAAGATATATTTTTTTCTTGTTGATTTTTTTTGGTTTTTCTTCTGAAATTTAATGATTCTTTTGTCTTCTTATTAATATGATTATGATTTAATGGCATGTGCGGCGGAATGAAAACTAGAGAGAATTTATTTTATAAAATTTGAAAGAAAGGTGGATAGACAGGCATTAGTGCGCCAATAGGAGAAAGCTTGATAGGTGTTGAAATTTTAGGCTAGAGGGCATGTTGATGAAAAGCTCCCATGAATAGCTCCCGCCTTTGCTCTGCATTAGCTAACTATACATGAGAAACCCAAAAAGATGCAGAGCAAAGGCGGGAGCAATTCATGGGAGCTTTTCATCAACATGCCCTCTAGCCTAAAATTTCAACACCTATCAAGCTTTCTCTTATTGGCGCACTAATGCCTGTCTATCCACCTTTCTTTCAAATTCTATAAAATAAATTCCCTCTCTAGTTTTCATTCCGCCGCACATGCCATTAAAATTGTAATCATACAAATGACGGCGATTAAAATCATATAACTTCTTATTAATAGCTCTTCTCAAATCTCAATTTTTTTATCATAAAAATTTTGATTCTGTTTACTTTCCGATTTGAATGTTAAGTGAAATGTATGGCATTAAATAATAAAATGTACGAAAAAATTTTCCTAGGCAGCAATGTACCCCCTAATTTTTTTTTTATTTTTAAGAAAATACATCGAATATGTGATTTCAATTGCTTCGTTTCGAATAAAATTTTTTTTTTCGTAAAAATATTGTCTTAAACTAGATATAGCTCACTTTCGAACAAAATTTGAAAAAAAAAACTAAATATCTTCTTCATATTGGCATAGGAAAGGAAAATAGATCTTTTCATCTGTTAATAGTCCCTTTGAAATGTTAAAGAATCTTTTAGCGCGTTTTGTGGAATTTCAATTACTTAAAATTTCATGTTGGAATATCTTGGATACATGAAGAAAAAAGCTCATTACTGAGTGAACAGTGTCAAATAATACTTCATTCAATAGCCTCTGGTCAAATCTGACGCCAGATTTAGATTTGTAATCAAATTTCACGTCAGAAAAGTACTATATAATTTTCTCAAACTGACAGCTTAGAATTTTTTTTGGGATTTTGGGTCCAAATTTGTTTTGTGCATTGGACGGTTTATATGGGCGACCTCTTTCAAAAGGTTGCTTCTCCAAATTGGATTGCATTTGGACTAGAAGATCTCTTAATAAGCTTCCTAACCAAATATCAGCTCCTAAGAACACATGGTAGCTGAGCCTTTAGAAGCCTGGGATAATGTGCAACCATTGGAAAAACCGGACAACATTAGGCATGAAATCAAATTTTCCAGTGCAACTATTGGGCACAGAAACCCTGCTTTGAATAGTTTTTCAAATATTGATTTCACTTTTTTGGAACTTTTGAACTTTTGGATTTTGTTGACTAAGGCTATATGAGTACAATCGACAGAAAAAATCGAGCGAATTAGATCAAAATGACTAAAATACTGCTTAAAAACCAAAATCATATGCTTTTCTGGGCTTGAGATATAGCTCAGTTGGCAAGTCTGTTGTCTCCTGGAATCCCGGGAAAATAAAGAATAAAAATTCAAACATTCTACGTCATACGAAACCTTATCGATATGGCATTTTAGGTAGTTGTATTGCAAAATATTTCAAACTTTTTTCATGCCTCAAAAATTCAAGTCGCTATTAAAAAACTCAACTAAGGCCCAAAAACTAAGCGCTTAAACCGACAAACCAGATTTTTTCTTGCTGGGTAAATTTGAATAAATTGAGAAAGATTTTTCATAAACGATAGAAGGTTGTTAACTAAACTTCATGTTATTCATCAAATCTCGTAAGTTTTCATATAACTATCCTTTTGTTTAATAATCTTTTATATCTTTGACGATGATTTTGCTACTTTCAACAGTTGGTGAAACGGAAGTTCTTAATAATGAGTGTTGCAAAATATGACATTTAGATTCTTTTCGTAGCTTATCTTTATTGGAATTATATGGTTTTATAGATTCTTTATCGTTTTTCACTTTTAGACTAATTTTTCGAACCAAAAAACATTTTTTTAATCAAATTCAAAGTTTAAATCCAAGCCACATATCAAAAAAAAATCCTTGCTCTATCTAATCCACTTTTCCATTAACGATAGTGTAAATTTTTTAGTGATTTAGCATAATATATTGACTTCAGGAATTCCCGGGATATTTGAGCGTTTCCAGGGATTCTGAACTTGGAATGGCTTTAACTCCTGACTAGTTGAATTTTCAAATGCACGTATTTTTTCATTATCAAATGACCCCTAACACTTTTTCCGCTAAAACTGTCTTGTTTCTCAACAGATTATTTCAAAATTGTTTGTTTTGGAAAGCTAGTAATGTGACTCAAATATTATTTCTTGCAGTGTTCAACAAAGTCTAAGAAAAAAATCCGATAAAACATGCTTCGGGAAAAAGGCTGTTGGTTAGTTATTAAGTGCTCGATAAAGAAATCACTTAGTGCTTGAGAAAGCTGAAGTATGCAGCTTTATGTTGCATTAGACCGCTGCAAGCTTCGTATTGAATTTTCAAATTTTTAAATTTTTACACATACCATTACTTTTTTGGGTTACTTTTGTTGCCAGAAAAGCAAAAAAATTTTTATTAAGTGATTCGTTCAGCCCTGAATTAGCGTTTTTTTTTTCATTAAAATCTTAACTTCTTCTCATGTGAGCAATAATTGGAGCTTAAGGATAAACAAAACCAAAGACAAACTTCATTTCAGGTACTTTGAGTTTTCTGGATGATTTAATATGCAAAAATGTTGTCTTCCATACAAAATTGTATCATGTTGCGCTAATTCAGGAATCAACCAAATCATTTCAAATTTTACATGGATGCTTGGTGGCTCAAAAAGCGTCAAAAAATATATATGGGGCCAGAAAGTAATTTTTGCAGCAGTGTTATGTTGCATACATGGAAATAATTTTTATAAATTTTTTAGATCATTTTCACAAAAATGTGACGACTATTTAAAGGTAGCTGTTTTTTTTTTTGTAACTTTTTATCAATCTGAATTTTCTGCTAGCAACTAAATTCGACTTTGCACTTGATTTTGAGAATGTTTACGCATGGTGATTTCTATAAACCTGTATGTAAAATAAAAGTCATTGGTCATTTAAAGTTTTATTTTATCCAATTGCACATGTGTCTATTTTAATCGGTCTTCTAATTTAAAAAAATGCTGGTTTTTGATATTTTATAAAATATGCCTTAACCCTCGTTGGAATACCATTTTCTGGTATCATTGAAATCCACAGATCGTGCGCTAAGTTTTTAATCAAGATCAACTCTCTATAACACCCACCTAACCGGCCATCAGCTAATCCATTGTTAGCCTATTATTGGCTCATACGGCCATTCATCCAGATCTAATTGGAGCATCACCCAATCACTTGATCAGTGAACGCATACAAAGAGAGCAAACAAGATAAATTAGCACCGTGTCATGGTTGATGAATTTAATTGTTTCGTTTCGTTTTGTTTTGCTCCTTTGCAGGAATACCCACGCCAAAAATCACCTGGACCAGCAACGGAAAGGTGCTTCCCAGTACGATGATGGAGTATTCTCACGAGGGTACCCTGAGCAGTAAGCTGGTGGTCCGGAACCTGTCCCGGAACCATCAGCACAGCGTCTACAGCTGTCAGGCAAGCAACTTCTACAAACGCAACGTGACGGCCAACGTGACGATTGAGCTGCGGTGTAAGTATTCAGAAGCCTTCTTCCAGAGCCACCACTTCCGGTGTCCTCCCTCCACTCCGAACATCCGGCCGGCCCGGGTCAAGGTTCCGAGACAATTCGTGACCGGGGCCTCCCCAGACGTAGCACCTTTGACAGCTGAGCTAATTGGTACGACGTGTTTTTCTCTGTTTCTTTCATTCCTGACAACCCCTCCATTGACTAGTGCGACCCCTGGTGGTTGAAATAATCAACGGAAGTACGCCTCTTTCGTCCGACCGGCGATACGCGGTCCAGTGCCAGTCCAGTGGGTCGAGGCCGCCAGCCAAAATCACCTGGTGGAAGGAGGGTGAGCAGCTGACGGCCACTAATCAAACGGTAAGTTACGCGCTACTGGGAGGGCGCCTTCTCGGTAGAATCAATAATCAGAAATGGCAAAAGTGTATAAATTTAGTAGGGGAAAGGTTTTCTAAATGGGCCTATCGGGTTAAATGATCCTACGGCTGTTCGATGAAATGGCTGACTAGACAGCTTATCTAACCAATGCATTTAGAGGGTGATACGCTTAGAACATGAGGCAAGAAAGAATTTTATGAATTAACAAACTCAAAAAAAATTGTTTCATGTTTTCTTTATATTGAAAGAGGACCACCTTCTTTTATGGGAATTTATTTACAGTACACCAAACCCCTATTTTCTGTACTATAGATTATGTTAACATGAAGTTGAATATATTTTCACAAAACTTGATGAGAATTTTCGATTATTTTGTATGAGAGCCCTCCCTCTCTTAAATAGGAGAGCCGTTCTTGGAGTACACAGATACAAATTATCTCAATTTTTCTAGAGATTTTAGCGGATTTTACTAAACTTCAAACAACGATTAAACGCTTTAAAGAAAAACATACTTGCTCCATTTGTAGTTATTGTAGCTCAAAAAGAGTAATTTTTCATACCAAATTACCTTCTAACTTCAAAACTGAAATAAACTGGGAGGAAGTGATAACAATCCAAATATTCAATAAGGAACCATTCAAATATTACATGACGCTTTAAGGGAGGGAGTTTGTTACGCTTTGTGGATTTTTCTTAGAAATTCTGAGACGAATCTGTTACGTTGGGTGAGGAGGGGTCGAAAATGTTCGAAAATTGCGTTACGCAACATTTGAACGGCCCCTAAATGGGAACAAATA
>NC_073693.1:236910575-236933247 GCF_029784155.1 Uranotaenia lowii | reverse complement strand
TGTATGGAAGCACCCCTTTCCCACTTTATATCTTTCCGCTGAAAAAAAAAGTGGGGCTCCAATTTATAATAGAAACATTTCTCCAAATACCCTCACATGCCAAATATGGTTCAATTTGATCGATCAACTCTCCAGTTATACTGAAAATTGTAAGGGAAACCTCTTCTCCCCCTTTTCATCCACCAATTTGAAGGTGCGAGGGATTTCAAATATTTATAGAAGCATTTCTCGTACCCAAATATCGTTCCGTGCCATAATTCGTTCCATTTGCTGTTGTAGTTCTTGAGTTATGCAGTCAAACTTGTTTGAAACTCTCCTCCCTCTTTCCTATCTCCCCGTTGGAAGAAGGAAGGAGTCTCAAACAATCATTAGAACATGTCACGTTCCCAAATACCCGCCCATGCCAAGATTAGTTCCACTTGCTAAATTAGTTTTTGAGTTATGTAAAAAACTATAAAAGAGGCGCCCTCCCCCCTTTATATCTCCCTAATGAAAAGAGGGAGGGGTCTCAAATAATCATAGAAATATTCTTCGTATCCAAATACCCTCCCATGCCAAATTTGGTTCCATTTGCTTTAGTAGTTTTTGAATTATGTAACAAATATGTAAGAGGCCCCCTCCCCTCTTTCTACTGGAAAGAGGGAGGGGTCTCAAATAATCATTGAAATATTTTTCGTATCCAAATCCCTTCCCATGCCAAGTTTGGATCCAATATCTTGATTAGTTTTCGAGTCATATGAAAAATTGTAAGGTAGCCTCCCTCCCCCCTTCCTATTACCCCACTGAGAGGAGGGAAGGGTACCTTATATTCATACAAATATTCCTCGTTCCCAAATGCTACCCCATGCCAAATATGACACCATTTGCTTGATTGGTTCTCGAGTTATGTAAAAAATTGTATTATGTTTGGGAGGCCCCTCCCCCTCTTCATGAGAGAGGGAGGGGTCTCAAACCACAATAGGAACCTTCTCCTGCCTCCAATACCCCCATCTGCCAAGTTTCACGTCAATCGGTTCAGTAGTTTTCGAGTCTATAGGGAACAGACAGACAGACAGACAGACAGACAGACAGACAGACAGACAGAAATTCATTTTTATATATATAGATTGTTTATTGTTTATTGTTTATTGTTTATTGTTTATTGTTTATTGTTTATTGTTTATTGTTTATTGTTTATTGTTTATTGTTTATTGTTGTTAGGAATCTCGCCTCCCTTCCATTCCAAAGTTCCCCACTAAGAACAGTAACACTCAAGTTTCGCGTTTTCTCAACCCAGATATTCTCCGCACTGAGCTGCTTCGTTTGATGTGGATGGTTCATGAAAGTGGTTGCTTCAACCCGTTCCTCACATCCTTTCAATCCTGGCAAATTTCCACGCCTCCTCGCGCCATCCTTGTGCGCAGACGATATAAAGATTAATTGTTATTAGTGCAGGAACGTTTTTCGATCATTACTGCGAACCAACCCGGCGGCGGGCGAGGGCGTTCTCCACCTCCACTCCGAAGTTCTCCGGAGCCCACCAGCTATCCCGTATAAATAGTTCCTGGTTTTTCTTGGACTCTTGGAAACGGAACAACTTTGATGGCAGGAAAGCTCCGTGAAGTTTGGTAATGGATTGAAGCGTCTAACTAATACATGGCTGTATGCTCTCAACTCGACGAGTCTTCGCATTAGCAGCGCAAAACATTTTCCTTGACCAACCTTTTGTGAGCGGCGGCAAAGTTCGCTGGAAGAGTTCATGGAAGCGAAAATTGAAAACCTCCACCCGGGGCGATGGCTTCGCCTTGAAGTTGAACTGTTCTTCAAATTGAATTGTTGCTGTTGTGGAGATAACGGACGGATTAAGTTATCCTTTTGTTGCTCCAACTTCCGGTTATTATTGATTACAGATGAGATGGTTGTGTGGGATACTGCATGATAATAAGTATCTATCTCTTCGGAAAATTGAATAATCTTCATCCAGCCAGTATTTAAAAAAAAAATAAATGTTTTCGGTAGTCAGACGACTACCATAACATGTCATTCAGTAAGCGATATCATTTCCAATTTTTTATGTATAAAGGCCAGAAAAATTCGTCAAAATGTACTTTTCAATCCCAAGATTGTTGAAAAGGGTGTGTCGCTTTGCAACTTTTTTAGAATTTCAAAAACCCTATTGCATAAAATGTTTTCTTTTTGGTCAAAAATGGCATACTTTGGTCATCTCAAGGCATATTTTTATCTAGGCTTTAGCAATTATAATAATAAAAAAAATTGTCCAAGAAACAATCATAAAAAGATAAACATTTTTGTGTTGTAAAAAGTTCAAATTGTGAGAAAAGAATTTGCTCAAATGAATATGTTTCACGAAACACCGGATCCTTAAACATAAGTTTTGCATTAAATCAATTCTTGCATGAAAATTTCGACAGCTGTTATTTCGTTTTTTTATTATAAAAATTTCCGCTAGCTACAATCGTATATTTATTCGAATTGACTGTTGCTTTTGAGAGGGTTTCGTTCAGTTGACCAAATCGCATCTGTGGTGCTCCGTCCGCGCCGCGTTCCTTCGTCCTGGGACCGATACGCAATTAATTCTAACTCGAGCTCTGAATGGCTGCCCGTTAACCTGAAAAACAATCTTCGCCACGCTCGAAGGATCCAGCAGTCAAACGAAGTCCATGATGGGTTCGGTCGGTCAATCCCATTCCAGACAAGATAAACGTCAAGCACTTCTACGTCCGTCCTGTGGGCAATACAAATAGCCTGTGATATGAGAATTTTCATTTCGAGTTTAGAAAAACACCTCGCTACCCCACCGAAACGACGATTGGACTCGGGATAGATTGGACGAACATCCATGTCCCGGCTTCACTGATGAAAATGGGAAAAACCGAAAGGGGGTAGAGTTTTATGACAGCGCGGGAACGAGATGACAACAAACGGTAGCTGCTATCCTGCATTTGACATTCGACCTCAACAATAATGTGACCGGGCTGCCCTCCCCTTGGCATCAAATTTACCCCGGAATCAGATCTCGGCTCTCGAAAAGCGCTCCCAAACAACACCGCACACATTCCGAAAACCAACAAATCGCATTTGGAAACAAAACGACAATGATGGGGTCATAAAAGATGGACAGATGGACACATTTAGCCCCCCGGAAACGGAAATGGGAATCTGTTCGTTCGTCGTGTACCGGGGCCTAGCACGAACGATTGCCGAAGGCCGAACAGACCGGGTAGATCCCTGGAATCCCAACAACCGGCTGGCTGTTCGTGGCGTGTAAAACTTTAAATGGGTGTCCAGCGACCAGCTCTTTGGTGTCGGAATTTTCAAGAGGGCGAACTTTATGGCGTGAGTAAATGGTTCCTCATCCTTAAAGAAAGGTTCATATATTATGCTGAATTCCATTGGATTTTGTTCGACGGACAATTATTGAAGTTTGTTTCAACGGTCTTTTAATTGCACCTCAAACGGCTATTTGCACTCGATGAGTAAACTTTTCTACTCCAATCTTAGTTGGAAGTTTTCGGTATTTCTCATTATTCGGTTAAATGGAAGGAACCAATTATTCCAAGCACTCAAATTGATAATTCAAACGCTAAAATGTTATCGAAAAACTTCCAGAACGGGAGTCTGCGAATAATAATTTTCTAACCTCTTACTAAAACACCAGAAGAAGCACAAATCATTTGATAAGAATCACTGTTTCTTTACTTTTTTTATTTGTCTTCCTTTTTCTTTATACTTTTTTTTCATCTATACTAAGGTTACCAGAATTAATTCAGCACGTATCCGGGCCGGACAAACTAGGCAAAATCCGGACATTCGATTTCAAGTTGACGGCCATAAATCCAGGCAATATACGGGCAAATTTTGTCAATACTCAGAAATTCCTCTACAAAAATCAAGAAAAGTTTCAGGCTTCAAAAAAACCTTTCATGGTTATTTTTATAATATTGAAAATGTCTGTCTGTCTGTTTGTCTGTTTTTTACCTATAGACTCAGAAACTACTGAATCGATTTGCATGAAACCTGACAGAAGAGTCTTGGAGGGCCGGGGAAAGTTCATATAATAGTTTGAGACCCCTCCCACTCTCTGGAATGGGGGAGGTAGCCTCTTAAACAAAATAAACATCCCAAGTAACCAAAAGGCTCGTAGTAGCTTTATATTGAGCACGAAAAAACTTCACATCAGACTGAATAAAAAGTACATAAGAGAAATATTCATTTTAGACTTTTCAACGAACGTTAAAAGTTCATAGAAGTATGAAAGAAACAACTTTTAACTTTCCAGGAGCCTTTGACACTTAGTATATATAAAAATTATAACAGTCGATACTAAATCAATTTCCAATATCTGGAAAAAGGCTCTTATTATTCCTCGCCCTAAGATTTCTGCTCCAACGCAACCCAAAGACTACCGCCCTCCCAGTGTGTTACCGGCAATATCGAAAATGTTCGAAAAAGTCGTGCTTTTCCAGATAACTGAATATTTTAACTGTTCCACACCTCCTCTTCTTGCTGAGCATCAGCCTGGGTACAGAAAAAATTTCAGCACCACTACCGCACTCGCAAAGGTTACCCATAACATTTACAGCGGTCTAGATAAAGGTGATTGCACAGTCATGATGCTTGTAGACTTCTCTTTGTCGTTCAATTGCGTCAACCATCGCATATTTAGAAGTAAATTAGAGAACAAGTTTTTCTTTACAAGCGAAGCTTCAGACCTAGTATCATCCTCTCTGAGCAGGCGTTCACAAATTGTACGACTTGGGACGAGCCTATCAACTGAACGAGAGCTATCGATGGCGCGCCACAGGGTTCTTGTCTGAGTGCACTTCTTTTCTGCCTGTACATCAGCAGTCTGCCAGACGCTCCAGCAAATATAAAATCGCATTAAAAATGATAACTCAAGTCATTAAAAAAGTAACTGCGAATCGTAATTCCAACTAACGCAAGTAAAAGGTCATAAAAATCGTTGCTCGAATTCGGATTAAATGGTTCAAATCGGATATGATTAAAAGTCCGTCATGTTTGCAGATTTTGAAGACGATTTCGTTCTTGAGAACGAGAACAGCTTTGTTGTCCTCTTTACGACCAGTAGTGCAGCCAGATTGTAAAATATCAGATGGTGTATATGCAAGAATTGCCCAATGTCAGAGGCAGCAAATATTGTCGCTGGCAACGGTTCGCATGCGTTGAGAGAAAAAACTTGTGCTCTCTTCCATTCTTTTAGTATGTATGAATATGGTGTCGAATATCGCCCAAATCGAAAAAGACCCAAGCTATTGTGTTCAGTAAAACCGGAACTGTTGTGCCAAACGTGGCATTAGTTTTTAGAGGAGAAGCTGTACCACTTTCAACCTCAGTCAAGAACCTTGGAATTTACATGGACGTCAACCTCTCATGAACCCAGCAAGTGAATGACATCGTAGCAAAGGCTTTTGGTACTCTGAGAATCTTTCGTAGCTTTTCTTCCGTACTATCTCGACCTACTCGCCTCAAACAAGTTCAATCCGAGATAGTTCCTTTGCTGACTTACTGCGACATAATCTATTATCCTGGCATAACAGATGCTCTCAAGAAGCGACTAAATATGTGTTTTAAGTCAGCTATACGGTTGGTTTTCAACTTCCGGAGCAGAGACTCGGCTGAACGCGTTCGAAAAGCCATCTTTGGTCACGAGCTGGACACCAACTAGCAACTGCGAATATGCTGTTTTATGCAACAAGTTTATCACAACATTCTTCCTAAATATGTTACCTAACATTTTCAAAGAGGACGTCACGAGAGGACCCAATGTTTCATCAATCCGAGGCATGGTACATTCGGATGGAAATGCCCTCATATCACATATCATACATTCAAAACCACTTACAAACTCTTGCTGTAATAACCATTTTTATCGTGTTGTTTGTTATTTAAAATTACCTCCAATACGCAAGTTCTGTTTTATTAGTTTTTAATTCATTGCTAGCTTAAAATAGTGTTTATTCATTCCATTGTTTTTTTCTTCCTATCAAAAATCTCCTTCACCTGATATAATGTAATTTTACAAAAAGGTTATCGTCACTGACAACAATTACAATTACAATTGTAAGAAATTTAGAAATTCTAAACAAGACGCTTGATTAATTAATCCATGTTTAGGTTTGATACAAAACAAAAATTCAACCAAAAACAGACCAAATTTGGAAATAGGTGATATGAAGGTAGAGTGATAGAATGCAAATGATTGAATTAATAATTCGAATTGGTGAAATAACGATAGGTTTGAAATGATTCAAAATCTATTTATCAAAACCATGGATTTTTTTTTGCGACGTTATTAGAGTAACACAAAAATTCATGAATAATTATCCACATTGTAAACATTGTAGAATTTAAGGTCTATTTTCTACTGGTTTCTTTC
This sequence comes from Uranotaenia lowii, assembly GCF_029784155.1. Lineage (NCBI taxonomy): Eukaryota > Metazoa > Arthropoda > Insecta > Diptera > Culicidae > Uranotaenia > Uranotaenia lowii. The sequence continues at coordinate 236,926,850 of NC_073693.1, read as the reverse complement.
AATTTACCGGTTATAGAAAATCAAGAGAGTTTTTTTTTCAACATTTTTCGCTTAGTATGTGTGGCCGACAGCATTTCAAGAATACAGAAATGAATCAAGGTGGCTTGTGATATAGCTCAGTTGACAAGTCTGTGGTCTCCTGAGCCGATGTCCGTGAGTTCGAACCCAAGAGTAAACATCAAACACAGTTGTACCGGATAAGTTTTTCAATAACGATCCGCCAACAGCAACGTTGCTAAAGTCGCGAATGCCTTAAAGATGTAAAACGACTATAATTCAAAAAAATTTAAAAAAAGTAAATGGATACCGATTCCGAAGCTATACCATCTTGAAACGCGACCTAAAATCAGAGATGTTAAAATCGCGAGTCTACATACTCGCACTTTGCCCTTCTTTGCAGGACGATTTTATTTCGTTAAACTCAATCTGCAATGATGCTATCTAAAGTTCAACTCGGAAAGCATCAGGAAGTAAGCTTCGGGTAAACTCGGCAGGAGTAAACAGCAATCGGGGGGGAAACATCAGCGAAGCAAACGAACAGTTCTACGAATTAAAAAAAATCGTTTTCGTTCGGCAGCCGAACACATCAATCGGACAACGCATGGGGGCGTGGCTTAAATTGATAGATACAAGGGAACGGGAAACGAGCGAGAGAAGGGTGCGAGGAATGTTAACTCGGTCCGTCGGGCAACGATCGCTCGTGAGCATTCGTGTACGGTAAGCTTCGTTCTGTTGCTTCGTTGGTATGATTTTATTCCTGCGAGGCATGGAAAACATCAATTCGGAAATGTTCTCTTCGTTTTGTGTTCAATCGCGTCATGATTGGAACGAAGATAAAATCAATCTGCACACAACAAGTTAAACTCGGAAAAAATCAGCCGAATGATTCTTTCCGAAGCGAGTCTACACACCGTTGCCTAAAATTTCTTAATAGTTGACCTCTTTTGAAGACTGTTGTTGGATTTCACACTTAATAAATATGTACGAATAAACATTTGAAATTAGGGTTTGAAAGAGCTTAAAAATTTTCCGCTAAAAAAAAACTCTTCCGCCATCAACGGTCACAGCCTATCGAGTCCCTTCTCCAACTCTAGCATCATCGCAATAAATTTATTAATCGCAGCGCACTAGATTGGACTGCGCACTCATGACCAGTGATGGTAAATTTCGCCCGTCACGCTTGACCCGACTAGTTTTGTTTCATCAAACGACTGGCACTGTTCTCAATTGACGGAGCCTCACTACTCGCATGACGGATAAAGCACGAAAACAATCAACATTTCTCCATCATTGACTGGCGAAGCTCCTACACATGGTCAAAATTTCTCCTGAGAGTGACTGACAAATCTCTTCACACTTCGATCGGCTGCTGACGTCAGGTACGACTAATTGAACGACTTGCTGGCAGAGAGCAACAATAGCAATAAAAAACTGAAAACGAGCTTGCTGGCAGGAGCAACAATAATAATAAATGCTTTTCTTGTTCCTCTTTGGTCGTCTTCGGCTTGCTGGCAGGAGCAACAATAATAATAAATGCGTTTCTTTTTCGTCATCGGTCGTTTGAATGCGATTGCTTGACTAGGTTATTATTTTAGCTTCAAATGAATGGGGAATGAATGACTGGCAAACGAAGTGACTGGTCGTTAAGGAACAGTCAATTGAGTTTGACGGACCAAGAGGCTTCACAGTCACAGTTTCACGCCTCATGACGATGATTTTTGCCAAGCCTGCTCATGACTGTGACATTTATGCGAACTCGTACATTTGTGCGACCTGTCAAGTCAGTGTAAAATCCAAGGTGTGTATGTATACAGGATGTGTTACCGAATATCGAATTCCCGAGTCAGCCATTTTGGCTATTAAGGCTATGCAACTATGCGGATCTTATGTTGTTTGTTTACCAAAAAACCACAGAAAAGCTGAGCAAAAAATAAACAAACTCATTGAGAGCCCCGCTCATTCCTCGCCTACTTACTGTGAAAGTCGGAGAACCTCGTGTGTCTAAGAACCTTGGTAAAATCTGTCGGAGTTCTACACGCTTCCGCTTTTCAGTCAACCTTTGTACAGATAACTGCGACTGCAAAACATTGCACGAAATCCAATTTTCAATGAAAGGGTAATATTGATGGACTCATTTTGCATTTTGCTCCAAATATTATGTCTAATTAAGTTGGATAACTACCGAGCACAAAATAATATTTGTGTTAAAATCATGGATTTTCCGTCGAACACAATGGAAACTTATCTAACCATTCCAATAAACTGAACCGTTTAATACGTCATTTGCATCCAAATCTTCACAAAAAAAAATACTGAAATACGAAAGTTATAAATAATATTTATAAAAACTTGTGATTTTCTGGCAATTGCCTCGATTTTCATTTTACCACCAATCCGTTTGGCTTGGAATTTTGCATTTTCTTCTGCTAAGTCAACTCTTCTTGGTTTGATAGTTTAAGCAGTTTTCTTTTCCTTTGTGAACTGTTGAACCAATTAGAAGTAAAATTGTGGGTTAAAACCGATTCCACAAAAATAGCATCAAACTATGATTTTATACTCACGTTAATTCGTTTTCAAATCTTGTAGGCCCTTATTCTTTGATTGTTTATTTGTCATTTGGTGAAAAGCCTACTTTGAGAAGAATATTCTTGACAAACCTAAATTAGTCAAATCAATGCTATGATAATACTGTTTTGAGAATCGCCTATGGTACCAAGGTTACGGGGTCAGATTTCACAAGAAGGGTTAAGGTTAAAATCTCCAAGAATGCAAGTTTTTAAAGTGAGTATGAAATTTATTTAGAGAAAAGAAGGCATAAGTCTTTGAATGTGGTGAAAGTTTTGTTTTTTTCGTTTTTTCTGTTTTTTGAAAGTTTAATGCAAAGGCTGAGCTTTGATTATAGAACTTGATAGTGTGGATAAGAACTTGAAATTTTAGCTGAATAGAAGGCTATACAGCCCTCGAGCAGGGCTGAGTAAGCTTTTAAGACGAGCCTGTTTTTCGGAACATTTGATTACTTGGGATGTTTGAGTAACTCGAGAACCGATCATGCAAATGTAACCTAATTTTGTATAAGAGTGTGTTAAGATATGATAAATATTCCTTAAATGGTTTGGTACCCCTCCTTCCTTCCAATAGGGGAATAGGAAGCAAGGAGGGAGGCTCCCATAAAATTTTACACACCTTTCGAGAACTACCCAAGTTACCAAAAGTTTCATAGAAAGGTCTTTTAGAAGCTTACTCAGCCCTGATTGAAGGCTTTATAGCGTTCTACTGAAATTTTAAGTTCTTATTGATACTTTCAAGTTCCATTAACAAAGCTGACTAGAAGGCTATTCAGCTTAAAATGAGACTTTGAAAAAAAAATCTTGCAAAAATAAAGCGTACTAAAATCTTTTTTCACTTACAATTCTGATTTCCTTTAAACTTTATTATTATTTATATTTGTTTCTATTTTCAACAATTTTAAACTTGCTTGAAAAGGTTCCCTGCATGGAGATTAGAACCTGAACCAGTGGAATGAAAGCTGAGCACGTTACCTTTGTACCATGGCTGTTTTCTAATTCGTTGTTATTAAAAAGATCTATTTGAAATAATTTACGGGTTAACCTTTAAAAGTAGATAGGATGAAAAATAGTAAACAATCAGCTTCAAAAAGTATAAACAGAAGTTGTGAAACAAGGGCTGCCGTGCGAAATAAATTATCCTTGCCTTCAACTTTGCACACCATGAATAGATGATAATCTCCGTGTGAGTCTTATCCGAAACATTGAAATTTGAATATAAGTGCATGAACTGAATTCTTTTTTGTTACATTTGTATCTCATTGTATAATGTTTATTTGCAGTTCAGAAGATAAATATACCTTTATATGTGGGCCATGAAAAAGCCGCTGCAATTTCTGTTACAATACAATCCAATTTTGAAAAAACTGCAGAAACAGATTTTACAGTTGGAAGTTGTAATCTGTTTCTAGTTGTTTTTTAAATAATTTTTCTAAATTATATGTTCGTTTTAGATAATCTGCCTTTGCTGTTTGTTGGAATGTACTAGGTGCTGGATGTGACGTTAATGTTGCTTTGAGAGTTATTTTCATTGAAAAGGGAAATAAGATGAATCGGTATCGGAATTACTATGTTTCTACTAATGTGGAAAACGTAAAAACTATGAAATGTAGACTGATAGTGAATAGTTATGTGTAATTTCAAACCTAATAATATACAATCGCTGATAAATATTCAACTCGCAAATAATTTTAACTATTTTATGTTCCTCCCTCCACCCATTTTTATCCAATTCATCATCGACGTAGGGGAAAAAGCAACTTTTTTATGAAAAAAACTTCTGAATGAACATGATAGATCGAACTGTTACCAATTAAGAAAGGTTGTGAAAAAAAAATTTAAACGAATGTTAAAAGAATCATGTGAAAAATTTGCATCCAACTCGAACAACACATAAGTTTAATAGAACTCCAGCATGGAACTAAAAAGTTCATTAGAAGTTTTGCATGGAACTAAAAAGTTCGTTGGAAGTTCCGCATGGCACTTAAAAGTTTGTTGGAAGTTCAATAGGAAGCCTAATATTTGAAAATAATTTTAGAATTTTGTAAGTCGCTTAAAACGCACAAAAAATTCCATGATACTTCTATGGACTTTTTAGGTCCGTTAAGAATTCTAAATTGAGCACTTAAGAAAAATGGTTGTTTTTTCTCTCGAGTACTTTTTATTCAGCCAAATGTGAACTTTGAATGCACACGATTAGGTAACTTTGCGACTTTTGGTTACTTGGGTAATTAAGCAAATGGAACCAAATTTAACATGGGTTGTTACTTTGATACGAGAAACATTTCTATGATTTTTTTGGGTCTCCACCCCTTTCGATTGAAGAGATACAAAGGGAGGCAGAAGATCTTTCATTCAATGTTATGCATTATTCGATAACTAATCAAGCAAATGTATCCAAATTTAACTAAGAAAAATAAAAGGCTACGAGTCAAGTTTCTACGATGTTTGAGATCCATCTGTCCTTTTTATATGGGGGAAAGAAGGGGGTCTCCCACATAGTTCTTTGCATTACTCGAGAACTAATCGATTAAAAAAAACCACATTTATGATGGAGGTATATTCGAGTACGAGAAATGTTTTTTTTAGTGTTGCGAGACCCCGCTCTCTCCGACGGGAAGAGAAGGGGGGAGGTTTTCAAACATTTTTTTTTGATGATTTGAGAATTTATGATTAAAATTTAAAGCACAGGATATTTTGATAGAATTTTTTTTTCTATGATTGTTTAAGGCTTCTTCCTCCTTTCACTGATTCGATAGGAAGGGGGAAGGGGAGCTCACAACCAATTTTCTTCTCAACTCGAGCGCTTATCTAGAAAATGGTAACAAATTTGGAAGAGTATTTAAAAACAAGAAATATTTCAAAGATGGTTTGGTTCCCCTCACGGAATAAGAAAGAGAAGAGAAGTGCCATACGTTTGTTTTGATAAATTGAATCCAACCAAATTTTATAGGAGAGAGTAGGCACGAAAAATGATTCTTTTATTATTATAAAACTCTTTTCACCTTTCACTGAGGGATATATAGGGGGAAAGCAGTTCCGCTCAATTTTTTTTATAACTTCAGAACTTATCCAACAAATGAATCCAAAAAAAGTGAGAGTACGAAAAATGTTTCTTTTTTAAAACGGAGAGATTCCATATAGTACAGAAACCAGGAAAAAGGGAGGTTATATCGCATAGTTTTTAAAATTGTTAAAGCAATAGAGTAGAAGTAAGAAAGAAAGAAGAAGTAAAGTATGTATAGCTCCAAACTTATCAAGCAAATGGAGTCATATATGAAATGTGGTGTTACTTGGTTGCGAAAAATGTTGTTATGAACCCTCAACACATTGCATGGGAGAAAGGCAAATAAAAACGAGTTTTGAATATCAGATTTGAACAGTTTTTGAAAAACATTTTCAGATCAAGTTAAAAAAATCATATCAGAGATTCAAATCTTCTTTGTAATCCAGAAACAATTTGATGAGAAAGCTCGCATTGTTAACATATCGAAAATCTACTTAAAATGAAACTATTTTCACTCAATTTATTGATTTCTAGAAGGTGCAGCGGTGCGGTCAGTTATATAAAAAAAATACTGCCTACAAAATGCTTCTATTTTGAACTTACTGCTTGGACGCTCACTTTTGAAAGTGTCATTATAAATGTGTCGTTTTAAAAGCGATATTAAACTGAGGTTTTTTTTCAAGAAGCAAGGCAAAAATATACACGTACGTTTGAGTTCGATTTTATACTAAGGTGAGGCGTTCGACGTTTAGGATCTTTAAGAAATGGCAAAATGGTATATGATTGGCATAACTTAAAAATAGCTGCGAGCAGAACGAAAAAAAAAATGGACGCCCGCTTTCCAATTATGCCAGGAACCCCCTCAATTTTCCTAGCTCCACACAGGAAGGAGACCATTTTCGCACTCACATACTTTTCTATGCCAAATTTTGATCAATTTGCACGAATTTTGGCCCCACTTCTCTCCCTTCTTTTCTTCCCAATGGAAGAATAATGAGATCTCCAATAATCATACTTAGAAGTATTTCTCGTATTTAAATTCTCTCCCATGCCAAATTTGTTTCCATTTGCTCGATGTGTTCTTCAGTTATACAAGAATTGTATGAAAGCCCCATCTTCTTTGTTTTTTGCCTTTTGGAAGGAAGAGGTGGGTTGCAAATAATAATACTTACATTAATCGTACCCTGAGACGTTCCCGTGCCAAATTTGGTTCCATAAGCTCAATTACTTCTACAGTTGTGCGAAAATGGTAAAGAAGCCCCCTCTCCTATAACCCCACTGGAAGGAGGGATGGGTGCTAAACATTCATTACAACTTTTCTCATACCCTTATACCCTCCCATATAAAATTTGGTTCCATTTGCAAACAAAAATTTTATTAGGCCTCTATAAATGTATTTTCTAACTACAGCAATAAAAATAATAATCAAAGATGAGGTATTTTTCAAATCTGCGAAACAAAATACTAACAAATCATAAAGAAAATGTAGGTAAACATTGATCAAAACCAAAATTAAATGTACGGGATTTTTGGATAAATTTATCTCAACCTCCTTGATGACTCAAACTTCTTTAACAAATTTATCCAAAATTTTAATCAAAACAAAACATTATTTGTTTTTAAAAGCCATCAATTTTAAATTTGAAAACGATTCAGGGAATAACATTTAAAAGGTTTCTTTGAACAGTTCTTAACAAATAATTTTAATAATTTCTAAAAAAGTAACAACATATTCATTCTTTTTATTGGATGGGGATGACCTCTCAAACTCAAAGATTCCAAAATCTTTATCCCCGACACTAAAATAAGGTCAAACTCAAACGTTTGAATGTCTTTTTCCGACGTTGATATAGATGTTGCCGCACTCGGAAGCGCTCCGAATTGTTCACTTCCAATCTTACCAGCAAATGGAAATGGAATTTCCCTACAAATACAAACATTTTTCACTGTTTCCTCAATGAAATGGTCTCGGCACTCCGCCTTCACCACCAGCAGAACCGGAAGATGCAAGCCGGAGCATTCTCCGTAAAGTTCCCTCTCGCAATAATGCAGGAACAACTTTTGCATCCAGCATGTAATTGCAGCCATTTTCCTTTGGCCCGGTTGCGTCGCTTTTTTTTGAAAGAATTTTTTCTCGAGCAAATACAAAGTCAGGGCCCCATTTTGCCCCAAATGATGGCCGGCAGTACCGTCTTTTGCTTGGCATTCTGAAGAGTTAAATGATTTTCTTTTCCTCGGAGAAGTTGTTCCAAGAAAAATTCCACAAGACCGTGCTGAGAAAGTTGGAACGTTTTTTTTTTCTTCTTCCGTACATTTTCAGTCACTTTTTTTCGCTGCCGATGACTATTGCCATCAACGGAAGTATAAAATTGCAGTAGAAAAGGGCAATTTTCCGTTTTTTTTTTTGCTTAATTGGTTTTATTTGTGGATTGGTTTCATGATAGTTGGCAGTTTTATTCGAATCTTTGTGAATAGAGTAAACACGGGAAATTTTACTAGGTTTTCAAGGGTTTTTAGAGTTGAAACGATGTTTGAGAGCAACGTAGAATGGAATATTCAATCTAAAACACCTTAAACTGATGATATTCATTGAAAACGTTTTAATGTGCCACCAAAGCTTTCTAGCTATCTAGTGAAATCAACGAGAAAGTGAAATGAATTATTTTTAGAGTTTTTTTTATTAGTTGTTATAAACGAACATATAAAAAAAATTACAGATATAAATACAATACTTGCGTTTGATTTTTTCATGGGATTGTTAACTGCATTCATACGTACCTGAAAAGAGGGGAAAAATGCAATATTAATTATTTTTTCATCATTTCAAAAATTGTTGAAAACAAATGGAAATTAAAACCGTTTCCTTATCCACGAAAAAAAAACCTAGTAGGGGAGAGGCGGGCTATATGCGCATATTAAGGAAAGGACTCATTTTCTCCCATATTCCAATAGATATTAGTCTGAAAACTCTATACACATGAGCGGACATCTGTTTTACATACGTTAGAGCAGTTTTTCTGTTAAAATCTCTTACATTTTTTGTGAGAATAATTTTTTAATAAAAGAAGTCAAAATAGCCGATTTCCAAAACTGGCGGGCTAAATGCGCATATTTATGTTTTGAGCTATATTTCATTTACACTTGTTATATTTTGATATTATTTGATTGAAAATGGTAGAAACGGATGTTAAGCATACGTCAAAGCTGAAATTTTGGTGAAATTTCTTACATCACTAGTTCTTTTGTAAGAAACATAATTAGGTATGACATATGGCCATATTTCATGGTAATATTTTGTACAAATCGTATTTTTATCGGATCATTTTGAAGTTCTTCTTTTTTCGCTGTAAGATCGTGATTTGAGCGTAGATTTGATGTTTCAATGATAAAAAGTAAAAAATTTATAAGACTAATCTATTTTTCTTGATATAGGCATTTAACCTGCCTTGATATGGGCATTCGGAACCTGTCTCTTATTCCAATATCTTATCATTTACAACCTTGCCAAAAGCTTCAATTTGTTGAATTTACGATTTCCAGATGAATAAGAAAAAAAAACAATTAAAATTTTTGTTCACAGAATCTGTACGCACGATAATTAAAGTTCAATATATTATAACAAAACTGATAAAAATCTTGTTTGAATTTTTAAATTTTTTTTGGCTTTATATAACAATCAAATTTCTTCATGCCATGTTTCAATAGCGTATTACCCTCAAACTGCACTGATTAGATAGGTTGAATCTCCAGCCATATCGCCAATCGGCTGTATGCGCATATTACCCAACATGCGCATTTAGGAACACTTTCCCCCTACCATTTGAAAGTTTTTTCTCCCGCTGGAGGATAAAAATCTGTTAAACTGAGTCGAACGAAAGATTAAAAACTATTGGAAAAACTTCCTCTTTTCGTTTCGGTTTACAACCGAAAAAAATGAAAAAAAAAAGTTGATCATCAACAAAAGCGCTGGAAATTGTAACATGACCAGAATCAAAAATAATACCACTCACATCGAATCCAAATCATGTCCTGGAACGGGTCGAACCGCAGGAAAAGGACAAATAAAAATTGTTATTGCGGAACGAGCTCCCGGATCTTACCCCTTTTGCGCCTTTTTCATATGTCCCAGAGAGAGAGTCAAACCTGCATGCCGAATTTATTGCCGATAAATTCGACAACCTCTACCGCCATCGTCAGCAAAAGTGGGGAAAGCGGTTTGGTTGCAAAGGGTTGGAAGGACGAAAAAATCTCAATCAATTAAAAACTATCGTCTAACAGTTTGATTGGAAAAGTTTCTCGCCATCGACGAATGACTGTCGAGTAGTTTTTCAATTAAATTTAATTTTTACCCCGACAAAATGTCCCTCCGGCCCGAGAAATCGTGCGGTTTTATCCCGCGTTGGGTAAGGGTTGGGAAAATTTTGTGGCAAAAAAAAAAGAAACCGGCACCGTATGGTGGATATCAGTTTTGTCACTGTCATGTATATCGATCCGGCTAATTGTCACGCTGAAGAACTGATGACGGGTACTGGTTTTGAACTTGAGCGATTGTTTTAATTGTTGCAAAAAATATGGTTTGAACAAGTTTTAAAAGAGCTTTTTCCTGTTGCTGCAAGTAGGCAAGTACGCTTGCTATTTTTTACAAAAATGTTCGTGTTTTATATAGTTATTTTGTCTTAATTCTAACTTCTGGCGGTTTTGTTACAAATAAAGAATTAGTATTTAAAATTATTCTTGATACTGATCGAAAACCTCACTTCAAGTAGTATGATTATTATCAAGTTTTTATGGTTGTTTGAGAACTATACTTTCAAATTTGCCATGGAAGTGCATAAAAGGATGATCCATAAAAAGGGTTTTCCGTAATCAAAACCTTGGGGTTGAAATAGTTTCTTGGCCAGAAGGTTCCAAGCCAAATTATGGCCCATTTGGTAAACTCTAAGGGGTCGCTCAACAACGATGAAATTAGTATGGAAAGAATACTTGGTGAATACTGAATATTAATCAAACTTGGTTTTATGGATTTCATGGATTACAATGTACGGTTTGGAAGGAAGACATACATCCCTATTCAACAGCTAACTACCTTTTATGCATAGTAACATACGAAATTACGGTCTTCGACAAAGTTGTTTAGGGTAAAATTATTATTAAAGAATTTATAAATGGGCTCCAAATCCATTAGCAAACTTGGTTTCACAAAGGAAACAAAATTGACGTTGATTTTCCAGAACAATTTTTTTTTTCATGCTTACATAAAACTATTTAATTTTACTTAAATTTACTCATTGAAACGTTACATAAGAATTCATCAAAAAATCATGGAAGAGTTTAGGACCAAAACAAAACTTTTGAGACCTCAGGATTTGAGAAATTTAAAAACCCCAAATCAACTCAGTCTACTGCATGTCATAAAATTGGTTAGCCCCGGTGGAATTTTGTACTAGATCACTCGAGGCCTAAGACATTGCATTTTAAGACGCTCTATGACGTTTTCACATTGATACTTATTTTTAATTGTAAATTTTGGTAAATTTGGCAATTCAATAAAACTTTTGTGTGAACTCATATCTTGACACAAAAAACCCTACCTCGTCTTTGGAATGGGACTTTATTGAGAAAATCAGTTAAACAAGTTCAGAATATGAAGCCAACCATTCCAATTCCAATTCCAGCCACAATTTTATTTTATGTTTCTTCCTAATGCACAACTTCACATTCATGAGGGGTTTGGAAAATTACACAAGGCCAAAAAATTAATTTTAAACTCCCCCCCCCTCCACTCCCTCCCTTTGCATGGATTTTTTTTCGAAGTTAATTTTTCAGTTCAAGAAACGTAACGTTACTTGATCCCAAAAAGTGTATAAAATAAGTGTTAACAACCATGCCATTGAGCCGTGTCAAATAAAGAAGTTACAAAAAAACCATGCCATTAAATTGAAAATTTACTCTTTACACCAGAGATGCCAATATGTCTGATTTTTCAAGATTTGCCTGAATTTTGAAGGTCTATCCTGATAAACCTGTTAAGCCTCGTTTTTCCCTGATTTTCGAAAAAAAAATCCTGATTTAGCGTGATTTTTTGTACAAATTTGTACAGATCCGTTAGAAACACAATAGAAATTCAGTGCTTACTCGTCGTCATTCCAACCTTGAACTCAATAACTTTACACTCTGTTTGATACAAACCAATGTTTTGTTACTGGATTTAGAAGATTTTGGCGTTCTTAAGTCGAATTTTTGGTCAAATTTTGACTATCGCATCCAGTTTTACTTATAAATTGTAAAAAAACAGCTTTATGATAAGTCAATCATTGATATTTTTCTTTGAAGATTGCAAAGCGTTTTAACTTATACTTTGAAAAATGTCTAATTCATTTAGATTTGAAATTTCATCGGAATTTTAAAAGGAAATAAAAATGAATAAAATTTCTTTCACTTTAATGTCAAAATTACAAGCAGTCTTCGGGAAAGTTGATTATTGCGTAAAAACTTTAATTTTGAAAATCATGTTTTATTCTACAGTATTGTGTATTGCGAAACTCCTTATGAAAAGCTGGACGGTTCATGGTAAAACACGTTGAAAGATTTATGTTTCAAAGTCAGTAACTTTGGCAAATGTACTTTTTACCAAAGTTCATTGGCTAGAGGGTTAACATGAATGAACATGAGTGTCAGCTCCATAATATTGAACTACGGTGAACAAAAAGGCACTCATCTCGATCATTTAATGATAGCCTGATTTTCTCTGATTTTTATTTTTAAGCTCCCAGAATTTGTGAAAAAAATGTTAGCAATTCTGTTTGACACTCGAAAACCCAACCTCATCTTAAGAATGGGTTTATTTTTCATTAAGCAGTGTAACTAAACAAGTCCAGAATTTGAAACCAACCATTTAAACTTCGAAATTCATCGAATACTAATTTAACACATCAATAATGTGGTTGACATGTGACAGGTTTTTACTTCTTACGATTGTCAACATAATTTGTAAAAAGTATCGAGATTATGTCTTTTAAAAAATCGTTCATATAATTACACATTTTATGCCGATAAGGAATATTCTTCAAGAAATCAATTCTTCTGAATGCTTAACTCCACTTATAACAAATTTTTCTAATGGGCAAAGAAATTAAGACCGATTTTAGATTTTTCGGGTGCCCTGAATCTAAATATGCAATAAATTTATTTTGTATGTGCTTTTATTTTTCATATTCCCTTTAAAAATATGTAAAAATCATTTAAGATATTTATGAACTCCTTTGAAAAAAACATTAAAATATTACAAAAAAATTTCAAATAAAAGTTTAAAATCAGTTATAAACTTTCCACAAGGGAAAAACTAATATTGACTTATGGGAGAAAAGTTATAGAAGTTTTCGATATGTTTACTTTTTTCCAATCTCATGGTGGCCAGCAAGTTTCCATTTACAAATTCCCGGATTTTTCCCGGTTGTCTCAATTGAGATTTTATGGTCTTGGTTATGGATAAATATGTTTATCAGGTTTTTGAACAGAAAGTGTAACGTAAATATGTGATTTGACTAAATTTTTTTTAAGTTTAATCTTGAAACTCAAAGATTATTCAGAATACGGTGATGAAAATACGGTATAAAAAAAAAATTCTAGCCATCCTAATCGAAGTTGTTACTATCTTTGCTTGTTATAAGGGAAAATGCTTTATTTTTATAATTTGCAGGAGATAAAGTTTAGTTTTGATATGATGTTATGATTGCCATGTACATAATACTTTTGAAATTTCAAAATGATATACTGAATTTTACTATTGAAATCATGCTTCTGAATTCTTAAATTTGAAACGTTATCATGCGTGAAGAATTTCGTATTGAATAACCGATCTTTAAATCAAGTTATTTTCAAGTTTGTATTCATTATAAGAAATTTAACTTTAGTTTCTGACACTTATTTAATTTTCGTAATAGCCAATCATGTTTATTTAATAGCTTGACTATTGATTAATATCCTAATATTTGTCTTCTAACATTCTTAAAACAGGTTCCGTAACATCATTCTCATTCTGAATACTAAATTATAATGCTGAGTTCTAGATGCCTGAATTTATTTACCTAAATTCTGTTAAATTTATCTAAATTCTTAGTCTGAATTTTTAGTCCTATCTCAAAAATGTATGTTTTTATTCGATTTTTCAATTTGAAATCCTACTGTTTTAGGTAAAAAAAATGTATACAAGAATAATACAAAACTTGGTATCTTGTTAAAGCTTGTGCCTTCTGTTTTTTTAAAGAATTTTTGATTTAAATATTTTATCAATCAAATGAAAACTTGAAGTTTGGTTATGGATATTAGTTTAAATTTTTAAAAACGGTACCATAAACTCAATTGAAAACAGCTGAAAATAAGTAAAATCTCGTTATAAACATTCTCGTTGTTTGCAACCTTTAATTATAAGATCTTTGTCAGAAGATTAGTTTTGATTAGTAAATCCATATCTCTCTTTTAAGCTCTATTAACATTGGATATTTTCACCAAATTAATCTAATATTTTTGTCAAGCTCTTCAAAATAACTTCCCCAGTTTAAAATTGTTTGTTTTATTTCTGATAATGTTTCAAAACTTCGTTTTGAGCATAACGTGTTTTTCTGAAAAAAGAGCTCCTGATGCCGATTCAGTTCTGGACTAGTGTATAATAATTCTGGTTATAAGATAGATGTTAAGCTTAAATCTTAGTTTTCGAGATGTGAATTCTCACTCGAAAACTGACTAATTTCAACGTAGGAATCACATCAGGATTATAAAGTCGCATCATTGAGATTAAAAAAATATCCTTTTACTTATTTCTTCATTTTAAGGGTCTATTTTTCTATATATTCGTAAAGAAAGTGCACAACGGCAAAATATCTTTAAATAATTACGCTTCAAAATTGAATAACCATGACTTAATGTATTGAATTTCCACAGTTGAGAAGTGTTTATTAAATTCAAACGGTTTTCCACGGTCTATTTTCAATTCCCGGTTTTTCCCGATTTTCCCAGGTTTACCGGTTTGCTGGCCACCCTGTCACTAACAAAACGGAAATTTGTAGATTTTTTTTGAAAAGTTTTAAACCAAATTGAATTGAAAATCTATTTTAAGCAAAAATGAAATCGATCTGCAGGCTTCAACAATTTTTCGAAATGAAACATAGCCATTTTTTACTTTCTTCAGTACTGAATATCCATAAGAACTTAAATTTTGAGCTGCATAGAACGGATTTCATATCAATGATAGGGCTGAGTAAGCGTTTTTTTACCTGTTTTATGGGACTTTTGGTTTCTTGGGATGAGTTTTAATATCTTTTCAAAATTTTAAAGATTAAAAATTTGGTTTTTCAAATCCTTTATTATCATCAAAATATTATTTCTCTTCAATTACTTCAAAACAAATTCATTAGAAGTTTTTTCATTCATCTAGATATGATTATTCATCAGTTATCAATGATGGATTTTCCTCGAAACTGGTTTATTTTTAAATCAACTAACTCCATATGACCAACACTAGAAGTGATATACAAAATCTGACAAAAAATTGGGTTTCAGACCATTTTAAACTCCACCAAATCAATCATTAAAACATAAATACCAGAATGCTGTTTTCTAAGTTGTCTTTTAATTTTTATTAACAAGTTTTTAAAATGGTGTTATTTCATTTTTTTTTTTTTTAATTTTTTGTGTTAAATTCTGAATTTTTGTCCTTTTTAGGATCCAATGTTTCAATTAACGGCGACAAAATATTCAGAACTTAAAATTTAAAATTTTTCAATCTGTGCATGAAAATCTATGAATTTGGATTTTATTTTTTATATTTTGAATCATTTTTATTTAATTGATCATGATTATAAATTATAAATGACTGAAATTGAAATCATTTGCTTTATGCTTTCAATATTGTCAAACAAACTTGGAATTTCTCGTTTTTGTTTCTATTCGCTTTTAACTGATCATATTGCGTATACATACATGATCCATTAGATCACCCATTTCCATACCTGTATTTTATCAGCATAAGTTTTTAACGTAGAAACGGGGGAAGGGAACTGGAAAGGCAAAAAGCAAGCGAGGTTATCTACTCTACACTTAGAATTTGTTATTCTTAATTAAATTTGGATGATTGAAGAAGGTTATTAGATAGTAACAATCTTTTCTCAGAACTGATGTCAAAACCTCGATTTTGGTTCCTTTAAATAAAATTCGAAATTGTATTTGTGTTTTTTTTTTATTTCGGATTGTTTATCCAGTAAAAGATTATTGATTATCGGTTCGAGTTATCATTGAAATTTGAAATAAAAAGCTGTGTTTGAAACCGTCGTTTAAATTTGGTTTTATATTTTCCTTCAAATTTTGATTCATGATTCTCGAAAGTCATACGCATTTCTTACATTAAGTTAAATATTTAACCGAATATGAACAAAAAACTATGCCAAATTCAAACATAACAAAGTTTCAGAATGGGATAAATCATTCGAAATTTTGATTTTTATTTAGATGTGGAATTCGTGTTAGAAAAACATGATGGGAATAAAACATTATCATTGAAATCCAAAACATTCGAATTATAATTATGCATTCATGATTGAGGGCTCTGAAACTGATTTCAATTCTTGGCTCATATTTCTTAATTCAGAAAACGTTTTTGGGAACATTTCAGAGAATTTATTGAAGTTTCGAAACAGATTGAAAATTCGA
>NC_073693.1:236894513-236910075 GCF_029784155.1 Uranotaenia lowii | reverse complement strand
AATTTAAAAATATTTTAGCAGCTGGAAAACCATGCGCCTTTTCTGCTGCAATATTCACCAATTTTTGCTGACTTTAAACGTCACTTTATGCAACCCTTGACCGTTATGAATTCATGACTTAACCTCATGACTTAAATGGTAGTAATACTCATAGACAAGCATTATTCGGATTTTTGTAACAAGTTTTCCATCATAATATCAATCAATTGCGTAGTTTTAAACACTAAAATTTGATCGCTGCGCTGCCTTATGCTAAATGTCTCACAAGAAGTTTTTACCCCCTCTAAATGAATGCGGCACCTTTGTATTTTTCTTATGTCGGTTTTAGGGACAGCCCAAATGTAAAATTCAATTCGAATAGAATCAAAAGTTCATGTATTTGGTGTCACGACGTATCAAAACAGATACACAAAACGTTTGTTTTTTAAGGCACAAGAAATGTTTTTTGATTCTTTCTTTCAGAGAGAAGTCGGGAAGGAAAAAAAAGCTTTCAAACAAAAAATTTTGATTGCATATTTTGAGAACATATAGAGCCATTCAAGGTAAAGTCATAATTTTAAAATCAAAATCAATCTTCATTACCATTACTATTCGAGTTTTAAGAAGCTCTCATTTAAAGAGGTTGTTTTGCAATTTTATAATATATAACGATTCAATTGGTAGCCTGGTATTGAAAACTTTTCCGATTTACTTGTGGTCGATGTTTACACTCGGAGCTTGAGCTCATGGAAATCGGTATAGGAAATAATTGTTTTATCAACTGAGCTAAAACCTGATGCTTCCATAATTATAAAATTTAAATAATATTTAATCGTGATTCATAAGAAACTGGGATGTTTTTTAAAGTTTATTCTACTAAAAGTTGTTTAAGGCAATGTACAGTTCTTTTTGTTAAATCTATAATTCAAAGCATTTTTTCGTTTTTGAGTGTCCATTCCTGGAACTTTCGACCGGGAATTCCCGGGAATCTTAAATTTTCGGGAATTCCTTAACTCTAAAAAATGGAGTTTAACGTGCTGCTGAAGATGTATATGTGATGTAGTCAGATATGCTGTATATAAGCTTCAAAATCTAATAAAACTTCTTCAATTATAACGTTTCTTTCCCAGCATAGAGTTTTTGCCCTCAAAGCGAATTTTTTTTGTCTTTGACCTTTGAAACCGTATTAAGCACAACCGTGTACACCACAAAAACATAATTCAAACATGTTGGCCCACTTTCCTTTCTAAAAATTAACACGACCTTAATTGGAAAAAGGGTCCTATACAGCAAGGAAAAAGATTGTTCTACCTTGATATATGAATAAGATTTTGATTTTTTTCCCAAAAACTGTTTAAAATATCGATTTAAAGAATAGATAGTGTTCGTCTTCGAACCATACTCAGTGTGAAAAAAAACACAGAAATGTGAAAAACGACAAATAATTCCCTATAAAAAAAAAACTACGAGAAGATTTGGAAAGATCCGTTTTGTAATACCCATCATTAAGAATTTCCGATTCGATAAAAATCAACAGCAAAAAAATAACACTATTTGAAAAAAGGGCCGTTAAAATCGTTAAAGAAAACTCTTTATCAATTTTCAATTATTTGCACAAGAAGCAGTAAGTATTGTAGATAGATTTAGATGTTCACATTGTTTTTTATTCATATTTTCCTAAGTACACTGAATTACCCACTGCGTTTTTTCCGTAAAAATAGCTTTTAATTTAACCACTGATATGATTAATCTATTATTGATTGTTTGAACGCCTTACAGCATGTAGGGGAGAATGGGGATACTTGATCCCTTTTTCTTATTTTCATCATATCTTTTTGGGAAAAATTTGCAACTCATCTTGTTTTTCATAAGACGATAATTACTGGACAAACATTATTTTTTGGACAGATATTAGTTATTTCATGATAACCAATGATCACGATCCATTTAGCGGAAAAAAATCATTTTGAACTCTGGGGATCAATTTTACCCATAACATACATTTTGGAAAACTTCTTTAGAAAAAAATGAGAGTTTCCCATTGCTTTGAAAATATGGTATAATGAAGTTAAATTATACACTAAACATTTTAAAGTGATAGCAAAAGATCTTGAATTCACGTTTTGTAGAATTTTTCGAACAAAATTCAATAGCTCGACTTTTTTTTAATTGGTTGAAATAACAACATCGTTGTTTTGTTCAAAAGAGTGATACGGTCAAAATTAGGTCAATATCAACTTGACGTATTTCTTTCAATTTTGCATTTAAATTGTGTTTGTGTGTGTGTGTGTGTGTGTGTGTGTGTGTGTGTGTGTGTGTGTGTGTGTGTGTGTGTGTGTGTGTGTGTGTGTGTGTGTGTGTGTGTGTGTGTGTGTGTGTGTGTGTGTGTGTGTGTGTGTGTGTGTGTGTGTGTGTGTGTGTGTGTGTGTGTGTGTGTGTGTGTGTGTGTGTGTGTGTGTGTGTGTGTGTGTGTGTGTGTGTGTGTGTGTGTGTGTGTGTGTGTGTGTGTGTGTGTGTGTGTGTGTGTGTGTGTGTGTGTGTGTGTGTGTGTGTGTGTGTGTGTGTGTGTGTGTGTATGTGTGTGTGTGTGTGTGTGTGTGTGTGTGTGTGTGTGTGTGTGTGTGTGTGTGTGTGTGTGTGTGTGTGTGTGTGTGTGTGTGTGTGTGTGTGTGTGTGTGTGTGTGTGTGTGTGTGTGTGTGTGTGTGTGTGTGTGTGTGTGTGTGTGTGTGTGTGTGTGTGTGTGTGTGTGTGTGTGTGTGTGTGTGTGTGTGTGTGTGTGTGTGTGTGTGTGTGTGTGTGTGTGTGTGTGTGTGTGTGTGTGTGTGTGTGTGTGTGTGTGTGTGTGTGTGTGTGTGTGTGTGTGTGTGTGTGTGTGTGTGTGTGTGTGTGTGTGTGTGTGTGTGTGTGTGTGTGTGTGTGTGTGTGTGTGTGTGTGTGTGTGTGTGTGTGTGTGTGTGTGTGTGTGTGTGTGTGTGTGTGTGTGTGTGTGTGTGTGTGTGTGTGTGTGTGTGTGTGTGTGTGTGTGTGTGTGTGTATGTGTGTGTGTGTGTGTGTGTGTGTGTGTGTGTGTGTGTGTGTGTGTGTGTGTGTGTGTGTGTGTGTGTGTGTGTGTGTGTGTGTGTGTGTGTGTGTGTGTATGTGTGTGTGTGTGTGTATGTGTGTGTGTGTGTGTGTGTGTGTGTGTGTGTGTGTGTGTGTGTGTGTGTGTGTGTGTGTGTGTGTGTGTGTGTGTGTGTGTGTGTGTGTGTGTGTGTGTGTGTGTGTGTGTGTGTGTGTGTGTGTGTGTGTGTGTGTGTGTGTGTGTGTGTGTGTGTGTGTGTGTGTGTGTGTATGTGTGTGTGTGTGTGTGTGTTGCTCCTTTTTTGATTTTGGAATTCACTCTTCAGTTTTCAAAATGCCGTCCAAGGAAGAAGACCACCGTATCAAAATTTTTCTCGTGCGTCGCGAAAATCCGAGCTACTCGCACGCAAACCTGGCAAAATCGCTAAAAATTGCCAAATCAACCGTTACAAATGTAATTAAAGTGTTTGGGGAACGTTTGTCGACAGCCAGGAAGTCTGGATCAGGGGGAAATCGAAAACCGGAAGCCGCTGAGACGACAAAGAGAGTTGCCGGTAGTTTCATTTATTTATTTTTTTATTTATTTATTTATTTAGTTAATTAATTCATCGAACAATAAATGTTTAAATGAATGATATAAATTACACTACACTAAAATAGAACGGAACAATCTGGACTGATACATGCGGCGAGTTAAACTACTAGTTGGTTCTTCGAATCGATGAAGGTGCTCCGTGTCCTGGAATATGCGCATCACAGCTGTTAATGGCTCATTGTATCCATAAGATGTTCTGTGAACTTGACTCGATATCAACGAATAGGACCGTAAGGTTCTCGATGGGGCGCTAATGTCGATCGTTCTTATTAAGTTTGGCGACTGTACTTCTCCGTTCAATATCTTGGCGACGAATGCGGCTTGTTGGATTTTTCGGCGGCGTTCAAGGGTATCTAATCCCAAAAGCTGCCACCGGTCGGGATAAGCAGGAAGCTGTTCAGGATGACGCCAAGGCAGGTGTCGTAAAGCGAATCTGACGAACCGCTTTTGCACGCGTTCAATTCGTAGAATCCAATGCAGCTGATATGGTGCCCAGACAATAGCAGCGGATTCAATTATTGATCGGACAAGTGCGCAGTAGAGGGACTTCAAACATAACGGATCTGTGAATTCTCGCGCCACTCTGCAGATAAAGCCTAATTGACGATTTGCTCTATTTATCACGGAGGATCGTTGGCTATTGAACCTTAGCTGCGAATCAAGGATAACTCCAAGATCGTTAACTTCAGAAACTCTGTTTAGCAACTGATTGCCGATGTTATAATCGTAAATAATTGGTGTTTTTTTTGCGGTGGAAGGTTATAACAGAACATTTAGGAACACTAACCGATAGTTTGTTATATCTACACCATACACTAAAGTGATCTATCAACATTTGAAGACGAGCACAATCAGCAACGCATTCCACTGGCATGAATATTTTGAGGTCATCCGCATAACCAATACAGGTTCCTTCATCTAAGCTGATCATAAGGTCATTGAAAAAAAGAGCAAACAGCAACGGGCCTAAGTTGCTTCCTTGGGGCACGCCAGAGCGGTTAGTAAAAGGAGACCATATGCTTTCACCAAACTTAATCCTTATAGAGCGTTCTGTAAGAAATGATCTCAGCCAATCAATCATGTTGCCATGCACACCAAGCTTGGCTAGCTTTGCAAGTAAAACTCTATGATCAATTGTATCGAATGCAGCTTTTATGTCAGTATAGACAGCATCAACTTGCATTTTTCTCTCCATCTGTTTCAGGAAATACGATGTGTATTCCAACATATTGGTACACACCGATCTACCCGGCATGAACCCATGTTGTTCAACTGCAATGTACTGTGATGATGCTCGTAATAAAGCCTGACAAACGATTATTTCGAAGAGCTTGGATCCTGCAGACAAACTAGTGATGCCTCTGTACTGTTTCACGTTACGTCGATCTCCATTTTTAAACACTGGAAACATAAACGATGATTTCCATATATCTGGAAATTTTCGTTGCTGGAAGGAGCAGTTAAAGATTCGGGCTAGAGGTGATGCTACAGCTTCATTGCAGCGGCAATAGATAGCAGAAGGAATTCCGTCAGGTCCCGGCGCAAAAGCGCTCTTCAGTTTCCTCGCAGCTAATACGATATGTTCTTGATTGATAGTAAAAGTATTGAAATCGATTGCATCGACGGGAACATGATTAGTAGCTTCGGTGCACTCACGTTCAGAAGAAATGGTATCCGAGAAAACGGACCGAAAATGTTCCGCAAACAAATTACAGGAGGTTTTATGCCTTTGGGAGAAGTGGCTTGAAGAGTGCTACACTCCCAGTGGCTTTTCCCTGCTTACACAAAAAAAAACACGATTGTGGAGAGTCAGCTACAGCTTCCTGGTAAAATACTGATGATGGAGTTGAATTGGATTTTCGTTTAGAATTGACGAAGTTCCAAAATCTTCTAGGATTATTGCGTAAGCCAGATTGTATGCGTAATACATGGAGCTTGTACAGTGAGGTGTTCAATCTACGATAGGCTTTGCTGGCTATTTTATACTGTGCTTGTGAGTCTTCACTCCGGCTTTTACGAAGTCTACGTAAACAAGCATTTTTATCACGTCGCAGTTGCCGAAGAGTGGGCGTGCTCCAAGCGGGTGAAATAGGTGGTTTAAACCTAGGCACATGTAGATTTAACCAGCTGTTGATCATGCTGCAAAATAACTCAGTCATGTTGTCAACCGATGAGTTGTCGAAGAGTGCATCCCAGTCAATGACGCTCAAATATTGCGAAAGGAGATCAAAGTTCAGCTTTCGAAAATTTAGTGGCCTAATACAATGTGTCGGTAGGTTTGATGGAGCCTCGTTGATAACCGGAGCAGCGGGCAGATCGAAAACGATGGGAGGATGGTGCAAGTCGATCGATACTAATGATCGATTCATGCGAAACCCTAACCTCTCTCTCCGAGATGCCGCAAATAAGCTGGGTGTATCGTCTACAATCGTGCATCGAGCCAAAAAACGAGCCGGACTATCGACTTACAAGAAGGTAGTGATTCAAAATCGCGATGATAAACAAAATACGACGGCCAAAGTGCGATCCCGGAGTCTGTACACGACGATGCTGACGAAGTTTGACTGCGTGGTAATGGACGACGAAACCTACGTCAAAGCCGGCTACAAGCAGCTTCCGGGTCAGGAGTTTTATACGGGAAAAGGAAGGGGAAAGGTAGCAGATATTTTCAAGCACATGAAACTGTCAAAGTTCGTGAAGAAATATCTGGTTTGGCAAGCCTGTGGCTTGAAAAGCAGCATTTTCATAGCTTCCGGGACTGTCAACCAAGAAATTTACGTGAAGGAGTGTTTGAATAAACGTCTGCTGCCTTTCCTGAAGAAACACGGTTGTTCCGTACTGTTTTGGCCGGATTCGGCATCTTTCCATTACGGTAAAAAGGCCATGATGTGGTACGCCGCCAACAACGTGCAGGTGGTTCCCAAGGACAAGAACCCTTACTACACGCCAGAGCTCCACCCAATTTAGAAATACTGGGCTATTGTCAAGCGGAACCTAAAGAAGACCAAAAAACTGCTAAGGACGAGCACTGCCGCTCATAGCAAGTCCGTCCCATTTGCGTTTTTGTTGAAATGAGAAAAAGGGTATTGAAAAATCATTAAACTTCCAATGGTAGTTCGGCACTTGTATGCGTTTTTAATCAAAATTATCAACTGAATCTATCTCTGCAAAGGCTAATGAAAGATTTTCGCTTTATAAAGATAATTTTTTCGTTTTGATTCCGTTGAAAATCATTTGCTGGGCCCTTATGGCTGTGGGACAGACATGCGATGATTTATGCCATATGGGACCGACTTGCGATCATTTGTTCAATGGGACAAATTTACTTGAGGTTTTTTTCAATGTTCATCAGAACAAAGTGTTGAAAACAAAGTTTTCTCTTGAAACTACAGATAAAGTTAAACTGATTCCAGCGATAAACTGAAAAATGATGAAAACGCAAATGGGACGGACTTGCTATGAGCGGCAGTGCAGCAGCAGTTCAAGCAAACTGGCTTTCTGCGGCGAAGAAGGTGGACAAGGTGGCTGTACAAAATCTGATGGCAGGGGTTAAGCGTAAGGCCCGTCAATTCGGATTTGGAAAAGCGGAAGCATCATTGAATATTTTTCCTGAATTATATACTAATTAAACTTGAAAAAAAATTAATTTGAAGTAAACGATATCACCGATTTACACGCGTTTTCTCTTGACCAAATTTGATTTGATTTTTGATTTTATGAAAGATGTACGCTTTAGTGTTAGTTAGAATCTTAGTTAGTTAGTTAGATCTCTTCAAAGAAACACGAAATTTAACTGAGATCCTCTATGACTGTGTTCGTTTTCTACCTTACTATGTCAAGTGTTTGGTAACGTTTAACTAAAAAGTTTGTTTTCAAATTGTCCGTACACCGGAAAAGTGTTTCTAAATTCACCTCTCCAACCAAAGAGCTAAAATTCAAATAATTGCACCGAAGCCGGCTCCGGGAAAAAACATCTTCAAAAATAAATCCTGCCCTGCCTTAAGAAGAACCGAAACCCCGGCCGGTAATCCATTTGTCAAGTGGCCCCAGTTGGAGTGTGCTCTTGGCCCGGGTAAGTTGGCACTCCGCGATTGCTAGCTGCTCGGTTGCCATCATCGAATTCAAGTGCAGTACAAATTGCAGGCGTTCATCCATTAAAATAATGACTTTGCAGTTTTAATTTTCCCTCTAGCTTTTGATAATAAGCAAAGTTCTCTCGCCGATTCCGACCGAACGCAGGTTGGCATTTGGTTCGGAACTGCGAGAAAACTACCTTCCCCCTTGTTTACGTCTCTTCTCCCGTTCCGCTTAATCTCAAACCCCCAGCGAGTTTTCCCAGGTCAGACGCAGTAAATATGTAGAGAAAATCTTTTTCCACAGTCGAGGAAACTTTAGCACCTGGATGGATTGAGGGTTGGGAAAAAGCGAGCGACTAGTTTTCAACAAATAATGATCCCGATTTTCCACCTCCGCTGCTGAAATTGTTTGCAGTGATTTTTCGCTTGGCTCCTACTGACTAGAGTGTTTGCTTAGACTTCACGGTTGCAATTCGTTGTGGTCCGACTGGGAAAAAAATTTCCATAAGTAGCAGAATTTCAAGGTTGAGCAGGTTTTTGCGTATTGTTCAACGGATTGCGCAAACATACCGCTTAGATGAAAATAGGAGAGAATGAGGATACTTGATCCCCGGGGATACTTGATTCTTTAGCTATATCTCCAAACTGGAATGTCGTACAAAGATCAAATGTTCTAGAAAAATGTGCCAAATGAAACAAAAAAGCAATGGTTGAAGCTAAAATTTTTTTAGCAACATAAGTTTTTGGGTTATTGAACTTTGTTTGAAAAATTTCACAAAATGTAACTTGAAGATCTTTTTTCATCACTTTAAAATGTTCCTAACATGGAAAAATTATAACAAAAATATTTATTCCAATACATCAATCTTTCAAGTGTAAAATGAACTTCAAAATACAATATTTTCAAAGCGATAGAAAACTCCCAACTTTTTTCATAAAAAGTTTTCTAGAATGTTGATTTTGGGTACAGTTGATCTCTAATGTGTGGGTACAAATGATCCCGGTATATTCTTCTTCTCAATGGATCGTGGTCATTGCTGATTACGAGATTTCTAATATTTATCCAATAGCTAATATTCATCCATCAATTATCTGAAGAAAAGAGCTAAAATAATTGATTTTCTCTTGTTTATAAAAAATTGCGCCCGTAAGTATGCAATGTCATAAGGGTTAAGAATAAGCTATAGAATTTTTTTTTCTGACAATTATAGATGGTGAAATGAGAACAAACGTGACCAAAATAGTCACTTAACATTCTATCTTGAGGTTTTGTTTGATTTTTTCCATGGATTAGGGCTTCCTGAATAAAGGATCAAGTCTCCCCTAACTTCAAAAATATCGCAATTTTTTTACTCCCACGAAAATGCTTCTAGTTCATCTACGGGTTCAAGTATCGTTTTAATTTTAGGATCATAGAAACATTAAATTACACGCTGTCAGAATGTAAAAGAGTGCGAGTTGCTAAATTTTTCCAAAAAGATATGGTGAAAATAAGAAAAAGGGATCAAGTATCCCCACTCTCCCCTAAACTTTATTTTTTGAAACATTTACACTTCTACGATGAACAACTTATGACTTACCAGTAATTTACATAGAAGTAAACAATAAAAAGTTAAGTTGCATGAAATTCACAATCTGGAATTTGAACAAAAAAAACTTACAATCTAATTGTGAAGAGATGGTTAATTTCTCTTCCTCAAACAAGTGACACTTGTTGTACGGAATAATCCTCGTTGAGATGAAGCACGTTGCCAAATTTAAAAAGCTGTCATTACGAGGCTTTCCGGATTTGAACTCTTGCTCTTGGGCGGTGCCTTTTCCAGATAACATGGCGTTAATTCTGAAAGGGAACATAAAAACTTGGTCCCGAAAAAAAAAATCTTTTATCCCTCCTCAACTACTAGCAACATTGGATCTTTTTCCCACACTGCCCAGCCATTGCGGTCGAAAAGAAGATGCTCGTAAAAGTTATGTAAATTTTTTACTTCCGGTCGCGAGCGCGCCCAGCTGCCAACTGCAATGATAAACCACAGTACATCACCCTTATTTGGGCAACATGTTACTCAGGCCGATTTGTTTTTTTTTTTTTCGGTACATATTTTGGTCCCGTTTGCACCAGAACAATTTCATCATCTCTGGCACAGCTAGCAGCAGCAGCTCAGATCGTAAACTGAAGGGGACAATTTTCGGGCGGATTTTTTGAAAGTGGTCCAACCTTAGAAAATGTCAGTTCGGACTTGTCAAATTTTATTTAAGGACTTTTCACTTGTAGATTCTGGAATTTGTAAAGTAAACATTCAAAATTCAAGAATACTTAAACTTTCATGAAATAAAAAAAAGTTAAATGAATTTAAAAATAAATATTAAAAATATCTATTATATAGAATATTAAAGTTTAATTCAAATTTCGTTAAAATATCAATATATGGATATTATAATTATTCAAAGTTTTGGTTGTTCTTTTCAATATTCATGTTTTGCAGCAAATTACATGTTTTTATACTAATCATTTTTTTGTTATGTTAATCAATCTGAGCAGTTAAAAAAACTTCAGTTTGTTTTTGTTTATTTTCAGTCGGCTATTTGTGTTTGTTTCTATTTCTGAAATTTCATGATTTATTTCATAACATACTCTATAAGCATTCCAATTTTTTTTTGCTTGTTTCATGGCCGGGCAATTCCAGGCCAAAATTTTTTGACACCTGGTAAAAACCAGGCATTTGATTTAAAACACGCCAACCCAAAATCCGGAATATCCATGGGAAACTTGAACAAAATTCAAGCATTATAAGAAAAAATCTCGCAAAAATTGGATGGAAATCACTTCAAATTTCAAAATTTTATCGAAATATATCAGTACGTTCAAATCATTATCAAAGCGACGATAGTTTTTTTTAAATTCATTTCATAAAATAAATTTTTAAAGGAAACAATTGATTTTTGAAGCAAAAAATCGAGTTTTTAAGTAAAAAATCTCAATTTGAGATACTGTAAATAAATACGGGCAGTTTTTCATAAAAACCTGGCATTCGGGCTGGACATGGCTTGTCTTTTTTTTTTTAATATTATTGTAGTCATCTTACGATTCAAACGAATTTCAATGCAGAGATTAATTCAGACACATCTGTCAATCACAAACATAGAGCAATGACTGACTTTGTTTGGTTTGTTTTGCCTTTGTTGCCAAAATAACAAACGTTGCCATAGAAATTGATTTTATTGTATAGTGTTGCCGAATACAACTATTTTTTTATTTAAATTATTTTTAATCTATTTTCTGCGTATTCTTCGTCCCATCTTTTTATTCCTTACTCACCTCTTTTCTGGATTGAATATTTTATTTACAGACTTATATTTTTCTCTTAAACAAAGCTTTATTTTTCAAATATCCTTTCTCTCAATCCTCCAATTCTACATTACAAACAAACTGCAGAAGCTGGCCAAAAATCAACGCTTTTTTACGGCCAAATCGAAGCAAACAATCAGCAGCAGCAGCTTTCAAATCTGCGCTTCCTAAGCCTAACAATCTTTTTCCACAGGAATGCTGGATCAAAACAAACAATCACCGGGAGGCCAAATCAAAACAAACAAACATAACAGCTGCCCTTGTAATCTATTCTTTCCACCGGAAAGCCGTTTTTAAAATAATCAGTTAGAAAAAGCAGTCTTAAAATTTGCGCTTTCTAAGCAAATCCGTCTTTTCAACTGGAAGGCGGTTTAAAAAATAAACAATAAGCAGAAAAATTAGCCTTAAAAAATTGTTCGTTTCCACCGGTAGGCCGATTCAAAAATAAACAATAAGTAGTAGCTGCCTTAAAAACTGTTCATTCAAATCTACGCTTCCTAAGCCAATCCGTCTTTTTCCCCCAGAAGGCCAAATCAAAACATACAATCAGCAGCAGCGACCTTTAATGTTTGCGCTTCCTAAGCCGATTCCGTCTTTTTCTACCGGAAGGCCAAATTAAAACAAACAATCAGCAGCAGCGACCTGAAAATCTGCGCTTCCTAAGCCTATCCCATCGGTATCTACCGGAAGACCAAATCGAATCAAACAATCAGCAGCAGCAATTTTAAAGCTCTGCGCTTCCTATGCCAGTCCGTTCTTTTCCAACGGAAAGCCGAATCAAAACAAACAATCAACAGCAGCAGTTTTAAAAATCTGCACTTCTTAAGCCTGTCTTTATCCACTGGAAGGCTAAATCAAAACAAACAATCAGCAGCATAAGCTTATAAAATCAGCGCTGCCAGGGCCAATGTATTATTTTTCATCGGAAGGCCAATACACAACAAAAAATCAACAGCAGCCTTCTTTTTTCATCGGTAGGCCTAATAAGAACAAACAATAAGCAGCAGCCTTTAAAGTTTGCGCTTCCTAAGCCGATTCCGTCTTTTTCTACTGGAAGACCAAACCAAAACAAACAATCAGCAGCTGAAGCCTGAAAATCTGCGCTTCTTAAACCAATTCCGTCTGTTTTTACAGTAAGGTTAAATCAAAACAAACAATCAGCAGCAGTAGTTTTAAAAATCTGTGCTTCTTAAGCCAATCAATCTTTTTCCACCGGAAGGCTGATTCAAAACAATTTATCAGCAGCAGCAGCCTTGAAAGTCTGCGCTCCCTAAGCCAATCCGTAATTTTCCACCGGAAGGCAAACAATCATTAGAAGCGAATTGAAAATCTGCGCTTCCTTATTCACTTCTGTCTGCATCTACCGGTAGGCCAAATCGAAACATACAATCAGCAGCAGTAGCTTAAGAAATCAGCGCTTCCTAAACCTATCCGTAGTTTTCCACCGGAAGGCCAAATCAAAACAAACAATAAGCAACAGCAGTTTTAAAAATCTGCGCTTCCTAAGCCTGTCTGTCTTTATCCACCGGAAGGCCAAATCAAAGCAAACAATCAGCAGCAGCAGCCTTAAAAGTTTGTGCTTCCTAAGCCAATCCGTAGTTTTCCACTGGAAGGCGAAATCAAAATAAACAATCAGAAGCAGAAGCAGCCTTTAAAAATCTACGCTTCTAAAGCCAATCCGTTTCTTGCTAACAAAGGGCCTAATCAAAACAAATAATCAGTAGAAGCAGCCTTAGAAATCTGCGCTTCCAAAGCCAGTCTGTCTTTTCCAAATTTAAACAAACAATCAGCAGCAGCAGCCTTAAAATCTGCGCTTTTTAAGCCAATCCATCTTTTTTTTACTGGAAGGTCAAATCACAACAAACAGTAAGCAGCAGCAGCCTTAAAAATCTGCATTTCCTAAGCCAGTCCGTTTTTTTCACCGGAAGGCCAAATCACAACAAACAACCAGCAGCAGCAGTCTTAAAAATCTGCACTTCCTAAGCCAGTCCTTCTTTTTCCACCTAAAAGTCAAATTGAAACAAACAATCACCAGCAGCAGCTTTAAAAATCTGCACTTCCTTACCAGTCCGTCTTTATTCACCGGAAGGCCAAATCAAAACAAACAATCAGCAGCAGCAGCTTTTAAAATCAGCGCTTCCTAAGCCAATTCGTCTTTTCAACCGGAAGGCCAAACCAAAACAAACAATCAGCAGCAGCAGCTTTAAAGTCGGCTCTTCCTAAACCAATCCTTCTTTTTCAATGGGCCGCATCAACCAACCTTTAAAACCTGCGCTCTCTATGCCAATCCGTCTTTCCACCGGAGGACGAATTATAAACATTTTTTTTTTTCGTTGCAGCAGCCTTAAAAATCTGCCCTTCCTGCACCAATCTGTCTGTTCACTGGAAGGCGAATAAGAACCTTTTTTTTTGGTAGCAGCAGCCTTGACAATCTGCGCTTTTTTTTCCTTATTCTTTCAACCACGCCATTGTCGTGTTTTTTTTATTCTTACGAATCTCAATTTGGAGATTCACTCAGACACGTTTATCGCTCACAAGAATAGATAAATTACTGAGTTTTTTTTGCCTTGTGTTTCCATAATAACAAACGTTGGCAAAAAAATTTATTTTATTGTAAACATAAGTGTATTGCCAACTAAGTTTTTTTTGATTAAATTTGATTTATTTTCTGCACATGTTTCATCTCATCTTCACAATTATTTCAAAAAACTACTTCAAAACGGTGGAAATAAGCTCAATTTAATCCCGAAAATAACCCCGTTCGATTTTGGCAACACGCTCGTATATTTTGTGTTGCCAAAATCGAATGTTGCCAAAATCGAACGGTTTTTTTTCTCCACTTTTTTATCAGTTATTTTTACAAAACAACTAATATTATTATCAAAAATGTTATTTTCAGTCAATTTTTGTTTAAATGGATAGAATGTAAAAAATTTATAAGAATAATCTATTTTTCTTGATATAGGCATTTAACCTGCCTTTGTATGGGCAATCAGAACCTGTCTCTTATTCCAATATCTTATCATCTACAACTTTGCCAAAAGCTTCAATTTGTTGAATTTCCGATTTCCAGATGAATAAGAAAGAAAAACCATTGAAATTTTTGTTCACAGAATCTGTACGCACAATAATTAAAGTTCAATATATTATAACAAAATTGGCAAAAATCTTGTTTGAATTTCTAGTTATTTCTTTCTAGTAATTTTTTATTTTTTCCCTCATGTTTTTGATGTATTTTGCACTTATCTTGTATTGTTTAAAATGATTGTTTTCATTTGTCATATTTGCTGTTTTTTTCGTTCTTCATCATTTTTTAGTTGTTTTTAGTCATTTTCAGTCTTTTGTTTGAATTGGTTTTTTTTAACTTTTTGAATTTTTCATCTTTTTGTCATTTTTTAGTACTTAATAATTTTTTTCAAAGACTTTTGTTTTTATTGTTGCATTTTATCACCATTTCAGAACACAAAAACGTATTAGTGGTATTTGTCTGATTTAAATTGGTCCTGTTATAACGAAAACTAAATTGTAATGTTATTCCTAAAACCGTTCGATTTTGGCACATGTGCCATAATCGGATGTTCCAAAATCAAATGTTGCCAAAAACGAACGGGGTATGTATCCAATTTCCTTGTACAGAAAGATAGTGCTGTCAGCTTCAAATTTAAACTGGAAACATTGTGGTTTACGGATAAAAATTCCAAATTCTGATTTAGCAGTCTATCGGATCCTGATGATCTAATCGATAATATTTGTTCAACCGTTTCACTAAATGTTTATTAAAAAAATGGCAGTTTGTTAAAACTTTACTACTCAAATGTCAATTTCATCAGTACTTGAGGAAATTCTCCTTAAAACCCTTTTAACTTTAATAAAATTCAAGATGCTGTCAAAACATGCAATTTAATATTTTATCTCATAGTTCGAAAAAGCAATACTATCTACTTATAAATTTAATAAGGTTGCCAGATTTTTTTCAGCACGTAGCCGGGCCGGACAAATTCGGGCAATTTTAAATGAAAACCTTGCAAAATCCGGGCATTTGAATTCAAAATTGACGACCAAAAATCCGGGAAATATCCGGGCACATTTTGTCAAATCCCAGAAATCACGCAACACAAATAAAGAAAAAAAAAAAATAAAAAAATATTTGACATCAAAACTCGTCGACAGATTTTAAATCGTATTTTAGGCTTTCAAACCTTTCATGATGATTTTTGCTAAATTTGTTCAAAATATTTCATTTTGGAGGCATAAATTCAAAAATATTTACAACACAATTTGTTTTTTTGTTTAGTTATCCAAATAAAGTGAATAAATCTGGGCGAAATCCGGGTTTTTTTCAAAGAAATCTGAGCAACCGGGTCGGGTCGGACTTTTCCTTAATTTTCTATCAAATATCCGTGCAACCTAGCAAACATGAGATCGTATCTGAAATGATAACTTAAGTCGTTCACAATGCTGTCTCCAATCGCAATTCCAACTACATAGTAAAAAGATCGTACAAA
>NC_073693.1:236868604-236894013 GCF_029784155.1 Uranotaenia lowii | reverse complement strand
TCCAGGTTTTTATGAAAAACTGCCCGTATTTATTTACAGTATCTCAAATTGAGATTTTTTACTTAAAAACTCGATTTTTTGCTTCAAAAATCAATTGTTTCCTTTAAAAATTTATTTTATGAAATGAATTTAAAAAAAACTATCGTCGCTTTGATAATGATTTGAACGTACTGATATATTTCGATAAAATATTGAAATTTGAAGTGATTTCCATCCAATTTTTGCGAGATTTTTTCTTATAATGCTTGAATTTTGTTCAAGTTTCCCATGGATATTCCGGATTTTGGGTTGGCGTGTTTTAAATCAAATGCCTGGTTTTTACCAGGTGTCAAAAAATTTTGGCCTGGAATTGCCCGGCCATGAAACAAGCAAAAAAAAAATTGGAATGCTTATAGAGTATGTTATGAAATAAATCATGAAATTTCAGAAATAGAAACAAACACAAATAGCCGACTGAAAATAAACAAAAACAAACTGAAGTTTTTTTAACTGCTCAGATTGATTAACATAACAAAAAAATGATTAGTATAAAAACATGTAATTTGCTGCAAAACATGAATATTGAAAAGAACAACCAAAACTTTGAATAATTATAATATCCATATATTGATATTTTAACGAAATTTGAATTAAACTTTAATATTCTATATAATAGATATTTTTAATATTTATTTTTAAATTCATTTAACTTTTTTTTATTTCATGAAAGTTTGAGTATTCTTGAATTTTGAATGTTTACTTTACAAATTCCAGAATCTACAAGTGAAAAGTCCTTAAATAAAATTTGACAAGTCCGAACTGACATTTTCTAAGGTTGGACCACTTTCAAAAAATCCGCCCGAAAATTGTCCCCTTCAGTTTACGATCTGAGCTGCTGCTGCTAGCTGTGCCAGAGATGATGAAATTGTTCTGGTGCAAACGGGACCAAAATATGTACCGAAAAAAAAAAAAAAACAAATCGGCCTGAGTAACATGTTGCCCAAATAAGGGTGATGTACTGTGGTTTATCATTGCAGTTGGCAGCTGGGCGCGCTCGCGACCGGAAGTAAAAAATTTACATAACTTTTACGAGCATCTTCTTTTCGACCGCAATGGCTGGGCAGTGTGGGAAAAAGATCCAATGTTGCTAGTAGTTGAGGAGGGATAAAAGATTTTTTTTTTTCGGGACCAAGTTTTTATGTTCCCTTTCAGAATTAACGCCATGTTATCTGAAAAGGCACCGCCCAAGAGCAAGAGTTCAAATCCGGAAAGCCTCGTAATGACAGCTTTTTAAATTTGGCAACGTGCTTCATCTCAACGAGGATTATTCCGTACAACAAGTGTCACTTGTTTGAGGAAGAGAAATTAACCATCTCTTCACAATTAGATTGTAAGTTTTTTTTGTTCAAATTCCAGATTGTGAATTTCATGCAACTTAACTTTTTATTGTTTACTTCTATGTAAATTACTGGTAAGTCATAAGTTGTTCATCGTAGAAGTGTAAATGTTTCAAAAAATAAAGTTTAGGGGAGAGTGGGGATACTTGATCCCTTTTTCTTATTTTCACCATATCTTTTTGGAAAAATTTAGCAACTCGCACTCTTTTACATTCTGACAGCGTGTAATTTAATGTTTCTATGATCCTAAAATGAAAACGATACTTGAACCCGTAGATGAACTAGAAGCATTTTCGTGGGAGTAAAAAAATTGCGATATTTTTGAAGTTAGGGGAGACTTGATCCTTTATTCAGGAAGCCCTAATCCATGGAAAAAATCAAACAAAACCTCAAGATAGAATGTTAAGTGACTATTTTGGTCACGTTTGTTCTCATTTCACCATCTATAATTGTCAGAAAAAAAAAATTCTATAGCTTATTCTTAACCCTTATGACATTGCATACTTACGGGCGCATTTTTTTATAAACAAGAGAAAATCAATTATTTTAGCTCTTTTCTTCAGATAATTGATGGATGAATATTAGCTATTGGATAAATATTAGAAATCTCGTAATCAGCAATGACCACGATCCATTGAGAAGAAAGAATATACCGGGATCATTTGTACCCACACATTAGAGATCAACTGTACCCAAAATCAACATTCTAGAAAACTTTTTATGAAAAAAGTTGGGAGTTTTCTATCGCTTTGAAAATATTGTATTTTGAAGTTCATTTTACACTTGAAAGATTGATGTATTGGAATAAATATTTTTGTTATAATTTTTCCATGTTAGGAACATTTTAAAGTGATGAAAAAAGATCTTCAAGTTACATTTGTGAAATTTTTCAAACAAAGTTCAATAACCCAAAAACTTATGTTGCTAAAAAAATTTTAGCTTCAACCATTGCTTTTTTGTTTCATTTGGCACATTTTTCTAGAACATTTGATCTTTGTACGACATTCCAGTTTGGAGATATAGCTAAAGAATCAAGTATCCCCGGGGATCAAGTATCCTCATTCTCTCCTATTTTCATCTAAGCGGTATGTTTGCGCAATCCGTTGAACAATACGCAAAAACCTGCTCAACCTTGAAATTCTGCTACTTATGGAAATTTTTTTCCCAGTCGGACCACAACGAATTGCAACCGTGAAGTCTAAGCAAACACTCTAGTCAGTAGGAGCCAAGCGAAAAATCACTGCAAACAATTTCAGCAGCGGAGGTGGAAAATCGGGATCATTATTTGTTGAAAACTAGTCGCTCGCTTTTTCCCAACCCTCAATCCATCCAGGTGCTAAAGTTTCCTCGACTGTGGAAAAAGATTTTCTCTACATATTTACTGCGTCTGACCTGGGAAAACTCGCTGGGGGTTTGAGATTAAGCGGAACGGGAGAAGAGACGTAAACAAGGGGGGAAGGTAGTTTTCTCGCAGTTCCGAACCAAATGCCAACCTGCGTTCGGTCGGAATCGGCGAGAGAACTTTGCTTATTATCAAAAGCTAGAGGGAAAATTAAAACTGCAAAGTCATTATTTTAATGGATGAACGCCTGCAATTTGTACTGCACTTGAATTCGATGATGGCAACCGAGCAGCTAGCAATCGCGGAGTGCCAACTTACCCGGGCCAAGAGCACACTCCAACTGGGGCCACTTGACAAATGGATTACCGGCCGGGGTTTCGGTTCTTCTTAAGGCAGGGCAGGATTTATTTTTGAAGATGTTTTTTCCCGGAGCCGGCTTCGGTGCAATTATTTGAATTTTAGCTCTTTGGTTGGAGAGGTGAATTTAGAAACACTTTTCCGGTGTACGGACAATTTGAAAACAAACTTTTTAGTTAAACGTTACCAAACACTTGACATAGTAAGGTAGAAAACGAACACAGTCATAGAGGATCTCAGTTAAATTTCTTGTTTCTTTGAAGAGATCTAACTAACTAACTAAGATTCTAACTAACACTAAAGCGTACATCTTTCATAAAATCAAAATCAAATCAAATTTGGTCAAGAGAAAACGCGTGTAAATCGGTGATATCGTTTACTTCAAATTAATTTTTTTTCAAGTTTAATTAGTATATAATTCAGGAAAAATAATCAATGATGCTTCCGCTTTTCCAAATCCGAATTGACGGGCCTTACGCTTAACCCCTGCCATCAGATTTTGTACAGCCACCTTGTCCACCTTCTTCGCCGCAGAAAGCCAGTTTGTTTGAACTGCTGCTCGTCCTTAGCAGTTTTTTGGTCTTCTTTAGGTTCCGCTTGACAATAGCCCAGTATTTCTAAATTGGGTGGAGCTCTGGCGTGTAGTAAGGGTTCTTGTCCTTGGGAACCACCTGCACGTTGTTGGCGGCGTACCACATCATGGCCTTTTTACCGTAATGGAAAGATGCCGAATCCGGCCAAAACAGTACGGAACAACCGTGTTTCTTCAGGAAAGGCAGCAGACGTTTATTCAAACACTCCTTCACGTAAATTTCTTGGTTGACAGTCCCGGAAGCTATGAAAATGCTGCTTTTCAAGCCACAGGTACAGATGGCTTGCCAAACCAGATATTTCTTCACGAACTTTGACAGTTTCATGTGCTTGAAAATATCTGCTACCTTTCCCCTTCCTTTTGCCTTATAAAACTCCTGACCCGGAAGCTGCTTGTAGCCGGCTTTGACGTAGGTTTCGTCGTCCATTATCACGCAGTCAAACTTCGTCAGCATCGTCGTGTACAGACTCCGGGATCGCACTTTGGCCGTCGTATTTTGTTTATCATCGCGATTTTGAATCACTACCTTCTTGTAAGTCGATAGTCCGGCTCGTTTTTTGGCTCGATGCACGATTGTAGACGATACACCCAGCTTATTTGCGGCATCTCGGAGAGAGAGGTTAGGGTTTCGCATGAATCGATCATTAGTATCGATCGACTTGCACCATCCTCCCATCGTTTTCGATCTGCCCGCTGCTCCGGTTATCAACGAGGCTCCATCAAACCTACCGACATTGTATTAGGCCACTAAATTTTCGAAAGCTGAACTTTGATCTCCTTTCGCAATATTTGAGCGTCATTGACTGGGATGCACTCTTCGACAACTCATCGGTTGACAACATGACTGAGTTATTTTGCAGCATGATCAACAGCTGGTTAAATCTACATGTGCCTAGGTTTAAACCACCTGTTTCACCCGCTTGGAGCACGCCCACTCTTCGGCAACTGCGACGTGATAAAAATTCTTGTTTACGTAGACTTCGTAAAAGCCGGAGTGAAAACTCACAAGCACAGTATAAAATAGCCAGCAAAGAATATCGTAGATTGAACACCTCATTGTACAAGCTCCATGTATTACGCATACAATCTGGCTTACGCAATAATCCTAGAAGATTTTGGAACTTCGTCAATTCTAAACGAAAATCCAATTCAACTCCATCATCAGTATTTTACCAGGAAGCTGTAGCTGACTTTCCACAATCGTGTTTTTTTTTTGTGTAAGCAGGGAAAAGCCTCTGGGAGTGTAGCACTCTTCAAGCCACTTCTCCCAAAGGCATGAAACCTCCTGTAATTTGTTTGCGGAACATTTTCGGTCCGTTTTCTCGGATACCATTTCTTCTGAACGTGAGTGCACCGAAGCTACTAATCATGTTCCCGTCGATGCAATCGATTTCAATACTTTTACTATCAATCAAGAACATATCGTATTAGCTGCGAGGAAACTGAAGAGCTCTTTTGCGCCGGGACCTGACGGAATTCCTTCTGCTATCTATTGCCGCTGCATTGAAGCTGTAGCATCACCTCTAGCCCGAATCTTTAACTGCTATTTCCAGCAATGAAAATTTCCAGATATATGGAAATCATCGTTTATGTTTCCAGTGTTTAAAAATGGAGATCGACGTAACGTGAAACAGTACAGAGGCATCACTAGTTTGTCTGCAGGATCCAAGCTCTTCGAAATAATCGTTAGTCAGGCTTTATTACGAGCATCATCACAGTACATTGCAGTTGAACAACATGGGTTCATGCCGGGTAGATCGGTGTGTACCAATATGTTGGAATACACATCGTATTGCCTGAAACAGATGGAGAGAAAAATGCAAGTTGATGCTGTCTATACTGACATAAAAGCTGCATTCGATACAATTGATCATAGAGTTTTACTTGCAAAGCTAGCCAAGCTTGGCGTGCATGGCAACATGATTGATTGGCTGAGATCATTTCTAACAGAACGCTCTATAAGGATTAAGTTTGGTGAAAGCATATCGTTTCCTTTTACTAACCGCTCTGGCGTGCCCCAAGGAAGCAACTTAGGCCCGTTGCTGTTTGCTCTTTTTTTCAATGACCTTATGATCAGCTTAGATGAAGGAATCTGTATTGGTTATGCGGATGACCTCAAAATATTCATGCCAGTGGAATGCGTTGCTGATTGTGCTCGTCTTCAAATGTTGATAGATCACTTTAGTGTATGGTGTAGATATAACAAACTATCGGTTAGTGTTCCAAAATGTTCTGTTATAACCTTCCACCGCAAAAAAACACCAATTATTTACGATTATAACATCGGCAATCAGTTGCTAAACAGAGTTTCTGAAGTTAACGATCTTGGAGTTATCCTTGATTCGCAGCTAACGTTCAATAGCCAACGATCCTCCGTGATAAATAGAGCAAATCGTCAATTAGGCTTTATCTGCAGAGTGGCGCGAGAATTCACAGACCCGTTATGTTTGAAGTCCCTCTACTGCGCTCATGTCCGATCAATAATTGAACACGCTGCTATTGTCTGGGCACCATATCAGCTGCATTGGATTCTACGAATTGAACGCGTGCAAAAGCGGTTCGTCAGATTCGCTTTACGACACCTGCCTTGGCGTCATCCTGAACCCTGCCCTGGCGTCATCGAGAACCTTACGGTCCTATTCGTTGATATCGAGTCAAGTTCACAGAACATCTTATGGATACAATGAGCCATTAACAGCTATGATGCGCATATTCCAGGACACGGAGCACCTTCATCGATTTGGAGAACCAACTAGTAGTTTAACTCGCCGCATGTATCAGTCCAGATTGTTCCGTTCTATTTGAGTGTAGTGTAGTTTATATCATTCATTTAAACATTTATTGTTCGATGAATTAATTAACTAAATAAATAAATAAATAAATAAATGAAACTACCGGCAACTCTCTTTGTCGTCTCAGCGGCTTCCGGTTTTCGATTTCCCCCTGATCCAGACTTCCTGGCTGTCGACAAACGTTCCCCAAATACTTTAATTACATTTGTAACGGATGATTTGGCAATTTTTAGCGATTTTGCCAGGTTTGCGTGCGAGTGGCTCGGATTTTCGCGACGCGCGAGAAATTTTTTTGATACGCTGCTCTTCTTCCTTGGACGGCATTTTGAAAACTGAAGAGTGAATTCCAAAATCAAAATAGGAGCAATATTCTACACACACACACACACACACACACACACACACACACACACACACACACACACACACACACACACACACACACACACACACACACACACACACACACACACACACACACACACACACACACACACACACACACACACACACACACACACACACACACACACACACACACACACACACACACACACACACACACACACACACACACACACACACACACACACACACACACACACACACACACACACACAACATTATACTCACAACATTATACTCACCGCAATAATATTTAGAATAGGGGAGAGGCGGGCTATATGCGCATATTAAGGAAAGCACTTATTTTCTCCCATATTCCAAAAGATAGGAGTCTAAAAACTATATACACATAAGCGGACATCTGTTTTACATACGTTAGAGCATTTTTTCTGTTAAATTCTCTTACAGTTTTTGTGAAAATAATTTTATAATAAAGGAAGTCAAAATAGCCGATTTCCGAAACTGGCGGGCTAAATGCGCATATTTATGATTTTAGCTATATTTCATTAACACTTGCAATATTTCGAGATTATTCAATTGAAAATGGTTGAAACGGATGTTAAGCATACGTCAAAGCTGAAATTTTGGTGAAATTTTTTACATCACTAGTTCTTTTGCATGAAACATATTTAGGATGCCATAATGCCATATTTCATGGTAATATTTTGTTCATATCGTTTTTTTATCGAATCAGTATGAAGTTCTTCTTTTTTCGCTGTAAGATCGTGATTTGGGCGTAGATTTTATGTTTAAATGAAAAAAGTAAAAAATTTATAAGAATAATCTATTTTTCTTGATATAGGCATTTAACCTGCCTTGATATAGGCATTCAGAACCTGTCTCTTATTCCAATATCTTATCATTTACAACTTTGCCAAAAGCTTCAATTTGTTGAATTTCCGATTTCCAGATGAATAAGAAAGAAAAACCATTAAAACTTTTGTTCACCGAATCTATACGCACGATAATCAAAGTTCAATATATTATAACAAAACTGACAAAAATCTTGTTTGAATTTTTAAATTTTTTCGACTTTATATAACAATTCAATTTTTTCATGCCATGTATTAAAAGCGTATTACCCTCAAACTGCACTGATTAGATATGATGAATCTCCTGCCATATCGTCAATCGGCTGTATGCGCATATTACCCAACATGCGCATTTAGGAACACTTCCCCCTATAGAATATTACATTTGAGTTTGAACTATTCACACATATCTTATCAAAATTATTTAAATTTCAATGCATAGTTTATGAAGCAACTAAATGCTTATTTTATAAGCGTTGTTAGATGACTGTCGTTCAGTAACGCATTGATTTACTAACAAT
Source organism: Uranotaenia lowii (assembly GCF_029784155.1). Classification (NCBI taxonomy): domain Eukaryota; kingdom Metazoa; phylum Arthropoda; class Insecta; order Diptera; family Culicidae; genus Uranotaenia; species Uranotaenia lowii. Next base: position 236,885,816 of record NC_073693.1, on the reverse strand, counting down.
AACAGCAATCAATACAGTGAGCACACTCAAGCGCACGCAGCCCTCACAAAAGAAATTAAAATGAAAATTGTTATCATTAAAAAAAAGTGGTGTGAAATTATGATAAGTTTAAACTCTTAAATGCTTAACTATGTATTTCGGATTTCTGCATTGAGCATTTTTAAGATCAAAGCAATCGATGGCTGTTACGACCACCTGCTGGAAAAAAAATCAAAACTCCTTGGTCGTGGAAATCGAACTTCTGACACATCTTGAATAAATTCGTTCACCAAATAAAAACAGGTACTTATCTTATTGTTCCGAATCAGTCAAGAGTTTCTGGGTGTCTTCTAAGAATGGTCCTGGCCCGGTCCGGATAGCGTAGTACCAGCCACTTTGATTCGGCCACTTTCAACAACTTCACAAACCATTACGAAAAGCATTTATTTCACTCCACTTTATAAGGTTTCAAATTTATAACCAACTTAATATCTTTGAATTAAACGATATACATAAAAGGCTTTACCGCTGTTTTACTTAGATATTGAAAAATGGTAAGGGAAATATAAATTTAAAGAAATCACGAAGTAAAACGCGACCGCGGAAAAAAAAGCGACCGCACTCGAGCGCTGAACAAAAAAAAAGACAATTTTATATTAAAAAATTGTACATATGCATGTTTGACCCACCAGTGCATTCCAGTGGCAGGTCTTGCGACCCGTATCGGTACGGAAAGTCTTGATCGAACATATAAATATTGTTTAGCTTAACTCATAAATTGCAGCACTACCAAGGGGTCCGTTGTCACCAGTGTTCTGAATATCACTCATTTTCAATGAATGTTTCTGATTGCCCTTAGCAGGTGAACGTTACAGCGGTCGGGTTTCGTTATTGATTGCTACTCGACCTACCCGATCATCGATCGTTCAATTCATCCCTAAAATACAGATCACCTCGCACGATGCTTGCTGTCAAAACAGTGCAGCACCATCATCAAATTGGAATCTCACCAATGCGCAATGCATATGGCGAATCTTGTTGGTTTTTGATCAGGAGTGAATGAATCAGGCAGTGAGTGAGTGATACATGAAGCCGATCATTAGCGTATTTTGTTTGATTTGATATACAGCAAATTAATAAATTTATTTGTTGTTATAACGTTATTTAACATCAGTATGATTAAAATCAAATTGTAGTTGTGTTAGTGTGGGAAAGATGTTCACTTTCGCCGTGTTTTTCAATTGTTACAAGTTCTTTTATTAAACTGTCGTCCGTCACGTTAAAATTACTGAGAATTTATGGTGTTCCTCACAATTGTTTGATTTTTCTCGTCCTGCAAAAAATAATTTTGAATTTAATATAATTCAGGCAGATACTGAGTGAGCTACATTCAGAATGGATCAGTTTGTATCTCAATCATCTCCGATATGCGATGTTTGCTAAACCGATTATTCTGAATGATGCGACTCGGTTTGCATAGCTGATAGGAGCGCTGATCGAGATTGCATACCAGCCAGGCGAAGCAGTTGCGAGAGGCGCTATCCCATTATACAATCAGAATGTTTCCAACAGGAAACGCATCCTGAGTGTTTGTTTTGATTGATATTCGGAACACTGGTTGTCACTGGCTTGGGTCAGATATGTCTCATCGTAGGTACTCCCTTCCGACTTTTCGAAACATATAAGGAATCCTGAAAAGGTATCTAAGTAGTCTACTCAAGATTCCAAATTTTCCGAGATACACCGGCTGGGGCTTAAACCCACAAACCATTATATATCAAAATTGATCTTTAAAAACTTCCTCCAGAAATCATTTTAGAAAATTTGAGCACACAAATCCGGAACCCCACCGAGCACTACTTTACTTTGGCTAGGGCATCAGCCTTCATCTCTACATAAGCCAAAAACCAAAAATCAGTAAGAGTGGAGTGCTTTTTTGAAGACGTTTTTCCCGTGCGAATGATAACACTGAGTAACAAAAAAAGATTTTTTTGGAAATAGTCCAGGGTTTTCCAACTGAATTAGACTAATATTGACGCCCTGAGTCCGAAAATGACCATGGTTTTGTTCAATCAGGTCAAAACCCCTATCTATCTATCTATCTATCTATCTATCTATCTCAAAAAGTTGACCTGATACAGCAAAATCAATGTGATATTCTAACTCAGGACACAAAAATTAGTCTAAATCAGCTGAGAAACCCCAGACTATTTGTTGGCTGTCACCCAGTGTAATCACAATACATCTAACATAGTTATCACACTTCACAACTGACTGTTTTTTTTTAAAGTTAATCATTTTTCTTCGGTGAATCTTTGAATTAAATCAAAACCTGTCAGCACTGAAAATAAATTCGTATTTGCAGTTCAGTAAACGCCTCAAGTACCCGAAGACAACAAACACATCTTAAAACAGTTGCATCCTTCAAATGCGCATCAGTTCCCGTGATAAGCTGGTGATATTTTCGAAATTTTTCTACTTTTCTCAACCTGAATAAGATTTATTTTCTAAAAAACTTTGAAGAGCTCAAAAAAACGCGTGCGTTCCAAAACAATCAACGCCTACTTCTCTCAATGTATAAAAAAAGTGTAAAACCCCCCCCCCCCCCCCCCCCCCCCTTTGATTTTTAACAACTTGAAAGTGGGAATGAAGTGGAAATTATGAGTCGGAAAGTCGTTTTGAAGAAAATCACCACGTCTAGTTAAATTGTTGGTTAAATAGAAGTTGTTCTGCAATTTATGCGAACTGTCAACTTTAAAGCTTGTTTAGCTACCTCAAATTGAACTGAAAAGAAGTTGTTTTACAATACACGATTTAAATGACCAAACCTGATAGAGGAATGTTATCCGAACTTTTGATTGTTTGGGAGAATCCAGCCTTGTCTCCCGGTAGAGTTTAAACCTATATCTTGCGCCGCTCCGGGGAGCTCAGACTTTGAAAGAATAGACTGTTCCGATAACTATAAATACACTATAAAATAACCGTTATTTCAAAAATCGTGTAGTGTTCAACCAAATTTTGGTTGCGTACTGTTGTTTACATCCAAGTGAAGTAAGCTCTGTCTTTTTTTGTTATTTTTCGAGAAGAAATCTGAAAATGCTTGGACATACTCTCAAGCAAAGAAAACGAATTGTGCACAAATGGGGCACTGTGAGTGGTATTTCAATCAGAAAACTAGGAAGAAGGTGCGAGTGTCGGAGCAGTTCGCGCTGAGAAAGTGGGGAGAACAGTGTACTTCCTCAGATTCCCCGAGACGCGTTTGCTATTACTTTATAATGTTTAGTGTATAATTTAACTTCATTATACCATATTTTCAAAGCAATTGGAAACTCTCATTTTTTTCTAAAGAAGTTTTCCAAAATGTATGTTATGGGTAAAATTGATCCCCAGAGTTCAAAATGATTTTTTTTCCGCTAAATGAATCGTGATCATTCTTTTTAGTCACCTTTGAAAAATTCTTTTTAGTCACCTTTGATTATTATTTTTATGATGGTTTAATGGCATTGCGGTGAACTTTTTACTACGAAAATTCTTGATAGAAGAATTACAGATTGAAATTAAATGACGGATAGACAAAGCAGATGCTTAATAGAAGAAAATTTAAAGACGTTGAAAAGAAAAAATGGCACAAGGGAGTTTTGAGGAACATAAAATTGGTTTCAATTATCGAATTTCGGGCCATAGGACAGAAAAAGAGGGTTTCATTGAAAGTTCAGTGTTTTGTGCAATAATTTTGTTGGAGGCAGTTAATTGATACCAATTTAAGTGTGAAGGTCAAGCAAAAGAGTCGTACACATAAACAAATAGTACATGTTTCTGCCATAATGTCTAGATTTTACAACCGATCGAGAAGAAAACACTCTCACATAAATTTTAAGAAATAGCCAATCAACTGTTTAGTTTGAATTTCAAGTAATAGTTATAGTAGCGACTTTAAACACTGTTGAATTTTTTCCCCAAAATTGTCGAAAGAATGTTTCGAATTCATTTTCTAAACTCATTTTGACGTACCAATGATTTAAAGCGAAACGAAGTTCGTACGGGATCAGCTAGTATATTATAAAATTGCAAAACAACCTCTTTAAATGAGAGCTTCTTGAAACTCGAATAGTAATGGTAATGAAGATTGATTTTGATTTTAAAATTATGACTTTACCTTGAATGGCTCTATATGTTCTCAAAATATGTAATCAAAATTTTTTTTTTGAAAGCTTTTTTTTTCCTTCCCGACTTCTCTCTGAAAGAAAGAATCAAAAAACATTTCTTGTGCCTTAAAAAACAAACGTTTTGTGTATCTGTTTTGATACGTCGTGACACCAAATACATGAACTTTTGATTCTATTCGAATTGAATTTTACATTTGGGCTGTCCCTAAAGCCGACATAAGAAAAATACAAAGGTGCCGCATTCATTTAGAGGGGGTAAAAACTTCTTGTGAGACATTTAGCATAAGGCAGCGCAGCGATCAAATTTTAGTGTTTAAAACTACGCAATTGATTGATATTATGATGGAAAACTTGTTACAAAAATCCGAATAATGCTTGTCTATGAGTATTACTACCATTTAAGTCATGAGGTTAAGTCATAAATTCATAACGGTCAAGGGTTGCATAAAGTGACGTTTAAAGTCAGCAAAAATTGGTGAATATTGCAGCAGAAAAGGCGCATGGTTTTCCAGCTGCTAAAATATTTTTAAATTTCATAAATTTTAGCAAATTGACAAAGTTTGTATGAAAATATCTTGAAAAAGGGTTTTTTTCAAAATGTCGACAAGAAAATAATAAAAAATAAAATAAATAGTTCCACTCAAGATCAGGTTACGGTTAGTTCCACTTAAGATAAATAATTTCAATCTCGATAACTGAAACTTGTTTTGAGAAACATTTCTTCGAATATTGGCAGTGTTTTTTCAACAAAAATTACGTGGCCTTCTGTCTCGACTCAATCATCACTGGATTATTCATCATCAAGATACAAACGTGTGCACCCAGGAACCATATCCAGCAAGAATTAACTTTATTCCTCGAAACAGATGCAGCAGTATCAGCAGACGATTTTGTGTTTCAAGGGAAAATTTATCGTGCTGGACATCCTCGATGCAGGATAAGAAAAGGACTTTCGTCTATTTTCGGTGAGCTTTCCGGAATTGTTAGGAAAACTCTTGGCAGGACTTCATTCGAACGAAACTCATGTGGATGAATATCATATTCCAGCATCGATCCAGCTTTTGACTTTAAGGACACTACCTATGGAGCAGACTAGCTGAATTGATGCAAAAAAAAATCGGTCAATTGTTTGCATTCAAGTTGCCCCAACAAACCAAAAATGGCAAACCAACCTTCTGCTCGAACTGACTATGACATCGACCCCATTCTGCTTCGTTTGCTCTTGTATGTTTCTTCATTTTGGGGCAACATTTCCAACCTTTGCAGAAGGCAGCAGCAAGCATCAGGATGCGGATTTTCATGTCCTGATGTTTTGTTACGTGACCGAAATGAAGATAACGATAGCCCGGGTCCTTGTCGATACTTTTGTGTATTTAAAAAAGTATCATAGATGTAGATGTTGTCGGTGAGATAGATGCTATTGCAATAGAATTTAAAAGATGAGAATTTCACCGGCAGAGCTGTTTTTTTGTGAAAACTCGTAAAATAGGTTTGATATTTCAAAACTGCTTCACCCACATATTTCTCGATAAAAAATACAGTGAAAGAAAACTTTCCCAAAAGTTGTTTACCTTTTCAACCTTGGAAGAGCCAAAAAAAGAAAATATATATTCAATCTAACGATAAAATTACCACAAAAAAATCCAGGTTGTACTACATTTTTGACCAGCATTTCTGCCAAACAGTTTTCCCCCCAAGAGAGAGAGCGAAAAATGTACACAGATCGCCCGGCAAGGGAGTTAAGTTGGATCTCCGGACAAAACTTCCAGCCATTTAGTGAGAAATGTAATATTCATGAAAGATAGAGGAGCGGTGGGCACAACACGAAAACCAACCATCATGATACCCTCTTTTGAGTAGCAACCAACCTACATTCAAGTTTTGCACGGGGTTAGGAAGCAGCCCTTCAGAAATGCCCAAGGCTGCGGCAACCGGCAAGACCGAAAGTAAATTGGCACGATGAGCAAAATTTGCCACTTCCGGAGGGTTGTTGGTTCCAAATTTTTGGGGTCCCGGTGTATGTATGGATACTCATTCATTGCAGAGAGAAAGTTAGGGACGTGGGCACATTCGGTTGAGGGTTCCGTTTCGTTCATTCCCTGCGGGATTTATTTGACCCACTTTGGATGTTTTGCTCCATTCTGAATTCCGGCACGGCCGGTGTGGATCTGATGAGCGAGCATATGTGTTATGTGGCATTCCAATCTATATTTATGCGAATACGATTCACCCCACGCTTCTTCGCGCTTACTCGCTCTAGGAAATGGAACCATCTCATTAGCATTGCACATTAGTAGGAATCTAAATACTAGAGAGTTACGAGTGCGAAGTAACCACCAACTTAGAATTGATAATTTCACCGGAAATGTTTTTGATTGCGATCGGTTGAGAGTGATATAGTTGATTGAAACCACTCAAAACAACAGGGTTATAAATTTTTAAAAAAAGGTTGATCTTTCGGTTTGCCATTTTCAGGCTGTTAAAATCACCGAAGGAATGACCAAAGGAAATCGGAACAATCAAAATGTTAATTTTGATGAAAATGACTTAGAAATTGATGAAACGTTGAGATTTGATGTTATCTCGAAAAAAAAAGCAAAGGCTTAAATCAAACTTTTGGAGCCGGGAAACAGTCCCGGGAAATGATGTATGGCCATTTTTTATTTTGACGTAACACAAGATTTATACTTTTTATGCAAATTTTTTTTTATTATTATTATAGAGATTTTATGCAGATTTAAGTCATTTGGTTAATAAGAATCAGAGTCGTGAAAATTATTTAAGATTTGATACGTGAGTTGTTTCGTTTTCATTCGACCATCAACATGGCATTTATTCAGCCAGCAACTATTAGTTGAAAGCCAATTTTAGAAAATTTTAGATTTACCAAAGTTTAATGCCAACAGAGCTGGAGCATGAATAAAACTTTCTCCCACTACTCTCTTCGAGTACAAACTCTTTCTTTTTCTCTCTCTCTCCACAAAGCTTTATCAAAATTTTGTCCCCGCATCATTAGAAGCTACTCTCAATAGAAATACTCAAAATTTCCATCAAACTTGACGAAATTTTATCTCAGCTACATCACAGCTTCGTATGGTGTTTCTCTCAAAAGGAAAGAAAAACATTACACCGCCATGATTAAAACCTCCCTCATAGTTTTGTGTTAAATTATTATTATAGCTGAGAGTGCTATGATAAAACAGGATTTTAAACTTTAAGAACAGAAAAGTATGTGCTCAATGAGTGAACAGAACTTTAAAAACTGGTTTTGATAACACTTCAATGAATATTACAAGCATTCTCTACAGTTTCCACAAAACAGTCATAAAAATGAAAAAAAACCATCATAAAACTATGATAAATTTTAATTAAGTCAAACGGCTTAAAGTGTGTTACTTGAGATGTGATTATTTATGAGAAAAGAAAGATGCTTCCGAGCTATACCAAACTGAAATTATCCGATTATTTCTCTACACACATCCAACTTAAAAGTGAAAAAAAATCCCAAAATGGAGAAGGGAACCATTCATATATTTTTGGTCCCTTTCCAGTATAAAAAGCTGAGTATTATTGATTATAATTACCCCAGTTGAAAAAATTTCAGCTCATTCGGGCTTTATTTAAAACCTGACAAAATTCGGGAGTTCTATTTCCAAATTTTTAAACCAGAATCCGGTAATATCCGATAAAAATTGACAAAATCCAGGAAACATTCAACACCAAAAAAAATCGAATCATTTTTTTTTATCGAAAAACATAACCAGATTTTGAATCGTATTTCAGTATCCCAAAAAATCTTTCATGTCTATTGCAATAAATGTAGCTTGGAAAAAATTCTTCTTTGAGCGGTTAAAAAATTATAATGATTCCATTTGAATTTTTTTGTTTGATTTAAAAAAAAGTGAATAAATCCGGACAAAATCAGGATATTTTCCAACAAAATTTGAGCCACAGCACACAGGGGAAAACGATGTAAAAAGGTGATCAAAATTGTTTATGCCAAAATGGAGCGTTTTAGTGTCTTCGGAACATTTTACCTATAATCAAAGCACTTTAAAACGAGCTTTGGTAAAAACGATTCAATCACGTAGCAGTGAGATAGAAAAACTATTTTTTGTAATTTTCATTTTAGAGCAATTATGTTTTCCCAGGTAAAACCGATAGTTTAATTTGACTCCTCAAGCCCCTTATTAAACCAAAACTTGATCTAGTAGCCTGCTATACAACTTTAAATGTTACTTGGGTTCCGCAAGTTTTTAGATTGTAAAAGTTCTAGCAATTTTGTTGAAGACGTCAACATCGTAGAAGCTAACCTTGAAAGGTTAGAAGGGTTCAAAATAAAAAAAAATTATTCAAAATTCACAGTTTTTTTAACGACATCTTTTCATACCGAGCTTATTCAAGCAAATTACGATTTGAACTTACAATAAGTTTTTTAAAGAACGTCTACAACTTTGAAAAAAAAAATCTAAAAATAAATATCCAATTGTCAATGGTAAAAATAAAAGATATAACTGTTGCGGTTTAAATCGGATTCATGCAAGCTCGAAGTTAAATATTTAAGTTTGATATTTAGTTTCAAAGGGTGAATGGCCACGAAGGTTAAATCCTCTTTAGAATTTTTAAAGAATAGAAATGCAATGAACAAAACGCCAAAACATTTGGAATTCCCTGCAATTTATTCAAGAAAAGATACATGTTTCTTTATCATTAATGAGTTTTCATTAAAACTCAATTCCTGTGGATGGTTTTTTTTTTGAATAACTTTTCTTACGACCAAGCTTGCAAAATGAACTCAAACTCTACCTCATTTTCTGCATTTTCAGCTGAGTTACGCTAGCGAACTGACTTCGTTTGAATTTTAGAATCGAACTAACAATTAAAATTAGAAGCCTGCGATCTCTAACAATTGAATTTCCTTACGGAAATAATAGTCTTGATAATTTTATTTTGATCGTGGAACTCATTTGAGAGCTTAATCTGAATCTGAATTTTCAACCTAAATTCAAAATTCGAATTTTCAATCTGTTTTGGAAATTCAATATATTTTCGGAAATGTTCCATAAAACGTTTTCTGAATTTACAATTATGAGTCAAAATTAAAAATCAGTTTTAGAGCCCTCAATCATTAATACATAATTAAAATTCGTATGATTTGGGTTTCAAGGATTATTCTATATTCCAATTATGTTTTTCTAATCTGACTTGCACATCACAGTAAAAATAAAAATTTCGAATGATAAATCTATATCGCCATTTTGAAGTTTTGTTATGTTTGAATTTTTGAAGTTTTTATCATATTTGGATAAATATTAACTAAATGTAAGATATGCGTTTGGGTTTCGAGAATCATGAATCAAATTTTGAAGGAAAATGTGAATCTATATTTAAACGACGATTTTAAACACACCTTTTTTTCAATTTTCAATGATAATTCGAACCGATAATCAATAATCCTTAACTGGATACATAATCCGAAATAAGAAAACACCAAATTTGATTATAAAGAAACAAAATCGAGGTTTTGACATCAGTTCTGAGTAAAGATTGTTACTATCGAAAAAACTTCCTCCATCATCCAAATTTCATTAAGAATAACAAATTCAAAGTGTAGAGTAGAATTTCTCGCTTGCTTATTGGTGATTAAAAATATTAAAAATAAATTAAATTTTTCATTGATTTTCATGCACAGATTTTAAAGCTTTTAAATCAAATTTCTGAATATTAAGTCGCCGTAATTGGAAGATTGGACCATGCAAACGACAAACGGTGGAAACAATGTTTTTCTTATGAAAGTTAAGATTTATTGGCTTCCAGGAACGAAAACAAACTTATTAAAACAAATAAAAAATAATACCATTTTAAGAACTTGTTTATAGAAATTTTATGACAACTGCTGTTTCATTTAGGTAATTTTGTTTAAATGGTGGATTTGGTGGATTTTGAAACGATTTGAAATCGAATCTTTCGTCAAATTTTGTCTAACACTTCTATTTTTGGTAGTATGGAGTTTAGTGATTTAAAAATGAACCAGTTTCGAGGAAAATCCATCATCAGCTGATGAATAATCTAAACTACATGAAAGAAAAAACTTGTTATGAATTTATTTTTAACTTTATTCAGTTGAGGAATAATATTTTGATGTTGATTAATGATCTTAAAAATAAAACCTTTAATTTTTAAAAATTTCGAAAGATATTATGCAGTTTGACTGCCTACAGGGAATCACCCAACACTGCAGCATTGCTCACGCACGACTTACCTTCAGCAAGGTTGACTACTCAATGACCAACCGAAATAGGCTAACACTCACACTGACTCAACAGCAATCGGATGGGCCCCGTGGCTAAGCTACCGCTCACACTTCAGACTGTTGTATGCTACTCATACACGTCCAAATAGATTGACGCATGCCACACATCTTCCCCCTTCTCTCAGTAAAAACACAAAAAAATAGAAACAAAACGCAAACAAAACTGTTATATTGAGCTATTTCAGTAAATGTGTCCACAAAAAATGAAAAAAGGATCGTTTAACATGGAATCCTGAATCACCCCCTCCTCCAGTCTGACGTTCGAGAATAACTGTATCTCCCGGTTTTACTTGACATCGTTTTTGCACCACGCCGACGATCCTCGAGATTTTTCCCTTTTAACCTCGCTTCGCGGTCTCTTTCATTTAAAAGTTGCTCGTTGTTATCAAACATTACACGTTCCAATAAAGGTAAACCACGTTTTACCTTTCGACCCATCATCACTTCCTCAGGCGAAACTTTGATTACTGAATGAATTCCCGCGTTGTAAGCTTGTACTGCATTTTGAAGTTCCTCAGTGTAGCTGCTTCCACTCGAAACTGCAATGGACATTGCCTTATTTACGATCTTCATAAAACTTTCCACTAGCCCATTTTGTTGTAGAAAGAATGGTATTGAAAAATAGTGTTGATGCCACGATCTTCACAATACTGTCCATATTCCTCACCGTTGAATGGAGGTTTGTTGTCAGTCTCAATTGAATTTGGGAATCCTTCTCTTCCAAATACATCATCCAGAATTTTCCTGGTATATTCAAAAGCTATTGATTTCACTGGCCGAGCCACTGCGTAACGAGATCTTAAGTCAATTATCACTAGGATAGATACTTCCCCGAACTTCAAGTAGGGGCCTTTAAGTCCATTGCTATAATCTCCCAGACAGCTTTTGGGGCAAATACGCGCAGCATGGGAGTGTGTTTTTCAGGTTTCCCATTAACAGCGCAGCGAACGCACGCCTCTACCCACCGTTTAGCATTCCTGGAAATTCCAGGCCACCAAACAAACTTACGCAATATACTTTTGAGTTTAGCTGACAATAGATGCATGAGCTATTGATAATGCTTTCTTCCTCGAACTTTCAGGAACTACCACACAACCATTTTTAATGATTCCCCTTGTTTCCATATCTTTCAGTCGAAGTCTCGCGGCTTCGCGATAAGCAGCCGGCACATTATAGTAGGCGTTTTTCTCTGGAAGAATCGATCTGTCAACGCAAAACTCTACTTTGACTCCTGGCATCTTCGGAAACGGTTTAGTTTGCTCCGTCTGTCCGCAGTTAAATACATCGGCCCCAACTTTCAACAATTCCATTTCTCTGGCAGTACTCCTACCAAGCAACGAACAGCGAACCTGGCTCACCACCAGAAAATCGGCAGTGACCGCGGGTTTAACGAAGGCAATTACCTGGATCTCAGCTTTGGAGGCGTAATCTACCTACATTGGCCTATCGGCAGCATATCCTCGCACACCTTTGCTCCATGGTACTTCGAGAGGATAGAGCATCGCAGTCCCAGCCCGAAATGGCTCTTCCAGCTTTCACCAATCATCGCCACTAATGACGTTGGTATCTGCACCCGAGTCAATTAAAAACTTGATTGGACTCGATGACCCAGCAGTGCAATCAACTAGCACATCCCCAATTGAAAGTGCGTGATTTGCTGCACTTTGTGGTCATCAACCTGAGCTGAAAAAAATTGAGATTTTGGGTTGCAAATGGTTAGATACGAGTTGGCTGTCTGTCACAACACTGATGCGTTTTTGACGGCAAGTAATAGCATAATGACCGCTTCGTCCACATGAGTAACAATCCTTGTCCAGTGCAGGGCATCGTCGGCCAATATGGATTGCCCGATTACACTTGGAGCATCTCACATCTCGCTGCAATGATGGCTTAAAATCGGTCCGGATTCGTTTTGGCTTGAACCCGTCATTTCGCTTGAATGTGTTGTATCGCTTTCGCATCGTCCCAGTGTCACGGGAAGCAGCACGAGAAACCGCCATTATGTACGTTGAATCAACACCTAGTTAAGGCTCTGGCAGCATTGCTTCGTCCCGTGTTGCAGATTGTACGATGAAATCCGTTTCATGCCCATACATTCATGCTGACTCGGCAAGCTCGCGATTCCTGAACCCTTTTAGGAGTTGTGTCTGGACAAATTGATCCTGATCGGATGGACTGTAACCGCAGAGCCATACTCCTTCTCTCAACCCAGATTGGAATAAATTTGTAAAATAATTTCTTGCTTTTTTAGGACAGTATGATCAAATAACCTGGAATGGAAGTTGATGATGGATTCTCCTTTTTCCTGTTGCATTGAAGAGAACATGTCGTACTGGGCCGCAGTATCAGTCAAAGCTTTCAAATACTCCTCAATATTGTTGACAAAAACTGTGTAGCATCGGATGCACTTGAAGTAGGACGCAATTTTGCCGCACGGACAATTCCTTGAAGCTCATTTCCGATGGATAGATATAGAAGTTGGGATCGCTTTACAGGGTCATAAGCGTAGGACAATGACGCTGCGATTTCGAAACTCTCAAAATACTTTGTCCAAGCTTCCCACACTCTATTGGCAGGCACAACACCTGTAAAAGACCTTATACTATCCCATATGATACTTGAGTCTTTCGAGATCCCGCACCCTTTGTTGAAGCTCCCGAGATTCCTGTTCTGGATCAACTATTTCGTTGTAAATGGCGTAAGGGTCTTCGCCAAGAACATCAGCATCATTGATGCCCACCGCATCATCTACTTCCGGCTGGTTTAATTGAACATATTTCCCTGGAATAGGGACTTCCATCTCACATTTCTCTCCGCTTCCGTAGGCTGGAGCCCGAACGTACTTTCCAGCTTTCGACATTTTAAGAATGTAAAATTACAATAAGCGTCTGAAAGTCAAAACAGTTTTATAAGAGTCAACGTATTCGAATAGATTTCCAGAAATCCTCATTTAAAATATTAAAAGTAGATATCATTACCGCTCGCTCACTAACATTTATTGAAGCTAGAGTTAAGTTTTTTTTTTTGTACCTGTCCCGAGCTCACTTTTTGTTTTCTTTCACATCCAAAAAATCTATTTTTCAGGTTTCTCAACTTGCTGAAATCACTCACCTCAAGCTTCATTAGAATCCATATGGTTATCACTAACTTAAATAAATAATTTGTTCCTTCCTCGAATCGAATGAAAAAAAAAAAATAAATCATTGTTTCGAGCTAAATCCTACAATTTCATTTTAATCAAACTCATCGTCTCGTCCCGAGCAAGATCCACTTTGTTACGCTCGACCTGATTAAAATTCAATCTTATTGCTCGTCCCGAGCTTAATAAAACTTGTTTGGTCGTTCAAGCTAAACTCACTATTTTATGCTCGTCCCGAGCTAAACCAAACTTTTGTGGTCGTCTCGAGGTAATTTAAACATGTGTGCTCGTCCCGAGCTATATTCAACTTGAGTGCTCGTCCCGAGCTATATTCAACTTAAGTGCTCGTCCCGAGCTATATTCAACTTAGGTGCTCGTCCCGAGCTATTTTCAACTTAGGTGCTCGTCCCGAGCTGTACTCAACTTAAGTGCCCGTCCCGAGCTATATTCAACTTAGGTGCTCGTCCCGAGCTATATTCTCAACTTAAGTGCTCGTCCCGAGCTAAATTCACAATATTTTTATGCTCGTCCCGAGCTAAATTCACAATACTTTTATGCTCGTCCCGAGCTAAACTCAATTTCCTTACGCTCATCTCCAAGCTCAATACTACCCGACCAAAGTTAAATTCATTTTTCTGCTTGTCTTGAGCTATCCACCATATTCAAACTATCGGTATGCATGTCCTTAGCTACAAAAACAATGCCTTGCTCCAACATGTTTTGTTTTTTGCCGCACGAGGATAATACAAACATTCGTTTGTCGTTTTTTTTCACAATAAACAAATCATCATCACTTTATTTTAATTTGCCGCTTGTGACAGGCGCCATTATGAAAAAAGAAATCTCGTAGCCCTAGCGCTCCAGGTGTTTGTAAATGCGCGTTCGTTTTTCACTATGAACATCACTGCACGTTGGGTGATTCCTGGTAGTATTAAGTTATTCAGATTGTTCGCGAATAGTAAAATCTGCCACGGTCGCCAATATGCAGTTTGACTGCCTACAGGGAATCACCCAACACTGCAGCATTGCTCACGCACGACTTACCTTCAGCAAGGTTGACTACTCAATGACCAACCGAAATAGGTTGAAGTACCGCTCACACTTCAGACTGTTGTATGCTACTCATACACGTCCAAATAGATTGACGCATGCCACACAGATATCATTACATATAATTTATTACTGAAGAAAGTTAAAAAAAGGATTTTTTTCACAAATTTATAAAAGCCTGCAAAACGATTTGATTATTGCTAAGAAAAGATTAAAGATTTAATTTAGTTTAAAACTTTTTTTTTAATTTATAAAAATCCCCATATTTTACAAAATTGAAAGAAGTTAACATATTGAAAATTTCATAAGCTAAAAATAGTTTCGGTCTTTTGGAAAATTGATAATCGAATTAAAGCTTTCATTTCAAATATTTTAAAATGTTTTAAAATTTTATAAAAAACTAGCTGATCCCATATGAACTCCGTTTCGCTTTCAACTTGGAATATTATTATTATTATTTTTATTAAAGACATTTTACCATTCTTATAACTTGGAATATGTCATGAACAGTTTGTATGAAAGGCAACTGCCAAGTATTTTCCATATGTACTTCCGAATTCATTGTTTAGTAAAAAAAAAATATTGGTCGATCACTTTTTATGTCGTCTGCCACTAAATTTGAAATCACGAATCAATTAACTGTGACAAAAACCCCCGTCTATAAGTTTCGGCTCGATCGTTGAATAACAACGCAATTATTTAAAAAAGTTAAACCTCTTTTGGTTGCCTCTCAAAACTCCCGTGTGCAAACTTTCAAAGCAATAACTTCAATATTGCTAAAAACAGTGAAAAATTCAATATGGACGACCCTTTTCGACGACCCCTGGCAAAACATTTGACATTTAAAATCGATTGTCCGTCCCCAAAAACTACCGTGTGCAAATTTTCATCCCAATCCGATGTCAAATAACGACTATATTGCGAAAATATTGAAAGGTTAATATGGACGACCCCCTTTGCCGGCCTCTTACACCAAAAATATTATCTGGAATCCATTGCTCGTCTCTCAAAACTCTCGTGTACCAATTTTCATCAGAATCCGATGTATAATAACGACAATATCGCATTAACATTGAACGACCCCTTTGGCTGACCCCTATTTTTAATTTGGATAAGTGAAATCGATTGATTGTCCCTAATAACTCCTATGTGCAAATTTTCATACCAATCCGATGCATAAAAACGTCAATATCAATAAGATATTGAAAAATTGATATGGACGACCCCTTTTGCCGGTCCCTTACACTAAATTTGATACCTCAAATCGATTGCACGTCATTCAAAACTATCGTGTACCAATTTTCATTTGAATACGATGTATAATAACGCCAATATCGCAAAAACAGTTAACAGTTAATATGGACGACCCCTTTGGCTGACCCCTTACACAAAATTTGACACCTGAAATCAATTGCCCGTCTTTCAAAACATTCATGTGCAAATTTTCAACACAATCCGACGAAAAGTAACGCCAATATCGCGAAATCAATATTTCTCTTATATGGACGACCCCCTTCAGAAGGGGTCATCCGAAAATCTGAAAACATTTTTCATCCTTCTTGGTCCTAATGAGCATCCATGCCAAATTTCAGATCTCTAGCTCTTAAGACGGCTGAGTCTATAGAGGACAAACAAACAAACAAACAAACAAACAAACAAACAAACAAACAAACATACAGAAATTGCTTTTTATATATATAGAAGATGTGCAGAAATTTCTAAAATGTTTCTTACGTATTAAGCTGATAGAATAAAAAACTTATTGCATATTTGGATTCAGGGCACCCGAATAAATCGAAACTAGCTCTTAACCTACTTTTGCCGTCACCAGAGTCACCCAGCAAAAAAAGGACAATTAGCCGGTTAGGGTCATGTAGACCACGATCATTTTTTTTTTTGTAATTTCTTTATTTGAAACGGCTCATACCTTGAGGCTTTAAGGAGCCAAACTCGTTTTGCATGTTTACAATTGTTTTCTTAGGTCTACATCACTTTATCACTTTTTTTTTACTTTTTGAAAAGAAAAGAAAATAGATAGGGAAATATGAAAATGAAAAGAATTATAGACGAAGATCAATAGCTTTTAGAAAAAGGTATATTTCGAACATGTAATCAATGTCTATCGCAGCTAGTACATCTCTTACTGGGGTGCAGGGTGGTTTTCCTCGGGCCCGAAGGGAGTCTATTAAATTCGTTCTAGCGGCCAGGTGGGCCTCACATGACCAAACGATATGCTCGATGTCGTGGTAACCTTGGCCACAGCCACACAAATTGCTGCCAGCAATATTTATACGATAGAGTACCGCGTTCAAGGAACAATGATTGGACATGAGACGGGAAAATATACGAATAAAATCACGACTCAAGTCCAATCTATTGAACCAGGGCTTAAGGCTTACCCTTGGGATAATCGAGTGGAGCCTACCACGATCATTGTTTTTAGTAAAAATTCAAAACTACTGAACCAACTCTAACATTTTGAAATTGTTCTGATATCTGCTATCAGATGCTTCCTAAAAAATGAGTTTTAAGTTTTATGGTCTTAAGAAATCGACCTTAAAGCCA
>NC_073693.1:236825381-236868104 GCF_029784155.1 Uranotaenia lowii | reverse complement strand
TGAGCAGACTAGTTTCTTTTTAAGCTATTATATTGGTCGATACAATGTTGTTGATAATGGATAACCATTGTTCCAAATTGTACAAATTCCGCTCATTACACGTAGTGGCACCAAAGAACAAGCAAATATATGGGAATCATTATATGTACTCTACAACGTCTCCATCCGCGTTGCTATCCAAAGTTACTTGCTTGTACCTCGAGTGGTTCGAGCTTCCATCGCAACTCCACTTAAAGATGACCGTTGATTCGGATAAGTTGTCTAAATCCGTTGACCTTTCTAGAAAGATCATGAGTCTTTTTATAGTAAGATCCACTTAATTTTCAAAGGAATCGAGACTGATGATGGGCTTATTTCAATGCCCGTTGGAAAAAGTAAGGGTTTATCAAGTATTTTAACAAGGAAACAAGGAAAAAAATTGATAAGAGTTTCAGAGAACATCATACACGCAAATTCAGTAGGGTTGCAAACATCTAAGATGTCTGTACCAACACATGAAAAGGATATATCTCCATATATGGAGAAACGAGAAAAACGCATTTGAAAAAAATACATCCTATTTTAAATCGCTAATTGAAAATAACTTGAAATTTTTGCATTTTTTTGAAAGACAAACGATTTTAAGAAGCATCCTCTATATGTTAGAATAGAGGAACATCAATTTTCATGAACAAAAAAAAAACGCGCTATCGTACATAGAACCTAGCTCATGTAATATTTTGTCTAACCTGTTTATACACCCTTTGCTATTTTCTTATTTTTAGCTATAGTTATACGCTCGCATTTGAAAAATTGTTCCGGAGTAAAGGGTTGTACGTCAATGTGATGGCGGTTCTGGTTTTAGAATGTTCAAAAAATCCTTTACTCATATTGAGTTTTTAATGTAACGAAATATTATTTTCTCAAAAGGGTTTTACCGTTAAGTAGTGCAAATGTTGGCCTATCAATAGGTACTGAGAATGGTTTTTGTTTACTTTTGGAGATAGATCCTTTTCACGTGTTGGTACAGATGTCTTCAAAAGGTTGCTGATTATTCTCTGATCAGCTAATTTCATTGATCAATCGCGTTCCGAGAGTCAAAGAAATTTCTCCACTGCCTGAAGCTGCGGAAAATTAGTTGAAGAAAGTTGAATTTTCTTAGAGCAATTGAATTTCGTTAATTTTGTTAAAATATTTTTATAAATAATTAAATGTTTAAGATAATTGTAAAATAAGAAGCTGAACAATTCTAAAACAATATCACGAGTAATGGTTGACTTGTGTATTGGTACTGGTTGTGTTTCTGATAAAAAAAAGGGTTAAAATTTGGATAAAATTTCATAAAAATCATGAGAAATTACGATTTTCAAAATTATAAATCTCGAACTTAAAGAAAAACCTATCTCCAATTTTTTCAGCATTGAATATTCATATCTTAAGCTACATTTTGCAATAAATTTAAGATTTTTAGGTTTGCACAAATCAGAGATATTGCAGCTCAAAAATGGTCAAATTTGAACACATTTGTGCTCCCTAACTTTGGCAAATGAAACAATAGCTCCGCTATAATCTTCGAGAAAAACGTGTGCATTGTTATGCTGATCAATTGTTTAGAATACACTAATACTGTACAACTTCACTAGAAAAAGTTATGGTCAAAAAACTGTTTTTTTCGACACGTTCTAATATGTAAATCTTAAAAAATAAACATAACACGACAACGTCTCATAGTACGACTTTTATGTGTTCAGCAAAGTTTGTTAGAATGTTTAAATCTACAACATTGTAGAACATATTTTTGCTCTATCTAGCTCCTGAAAGAAATTAGCATTACGAATTCCTAGGAGGATGACACGCCCCTAATAAATAATTCTTCCAAAATACGGCCCTCATAATTGTGAACAACTTTGCAGAAGACATCATATGTCTAAAACGTATATATTTTGAGTAATTAATTTTGTCACGATAAATGTTTATTCTGGACCACTGTGCACTGCTTGAAATAAAAGAAAAGAATCATGATAACATTCAAAACAAATGTATCACTGAAGAATTCTAAAATTCAGAAAATTCAGAAAAGAATCATGATAACATTCAAAACAAATGTATCACTGAAGAATTCTAATGATAAAAATATCTAAAAAGATTCAAGAAGCTTATTTCAATTTGGAAAAATAATCTTTCTCTATTTTAAAATCAAAACATTTACTACGCAAAGAGGCATCAGTATCAGCACAACCAATCAACAAATCACGCGGCGAGACGGCAGTTCCTCCTGCTGCTGGGTTGGGTGGTAGATTTGGTGAGGCGACAAAAAGAGAGCTACAGGATTTGTTTCTCCCGGGGCTACGTGAGGGGTGCGAGATTTGTACACCAACCTGTTGAAAACGTGGACCAAACTGGTTGAAATCTGGCAGCTTTCAGTAAATTCAAAAAAACGTTGCTACAAATTTTCAAAACACCACACAAAATGTATGTCAATCGAAAGAGGAGATTCTAATGAATCTCTAGGTATATAAAAAGTGACCAATTTGAGTTAAAATTTTAGAGAAATCACGCTAACAAAATCGCGTAAACCCACCGGCACGAGGGGGAGTTTGAAAAATGACAAAAAAGATGTGAGCTTCATTACCATATACTGAACAACTGAGATTTTTGAGGAACCAACTATGTTCTACGAAAATAATAATAAAGTTAACGAAAAAAAAACTAAAATTTGAATTTAGAGAATCGATCCCATTGGTAACCGAGATACAGCAATGCAAAGCCAAAATTGAGTGACTTTTTTGAAGTAAGAATTTTTTTCTACCGGAAGTTCCGGGATAGCGGCCAAAACTTCCTTTGGACCACCAGAAATTTATACATCCATGGATAGATTTATTCTTGACAATTTCAAATATTATATAATCAGCGCAATATTTGGAACCTGTCTCAAGTTATAGGCATTCTAAAAAGAGCTCTTTTTCGGGACTTTTTTCATTCGGAATCAGCTACTGGTGATTTCGTAAAAATATTTCGACTTTATTTTTCAATATTGAGAAACTAGAATAAATTATCTATACAATGAATTAAAATTCATCGAAATCGGTCAATATTTGCGGCCAGGGGAATTTACGCAAACTCTCGGGTCATATAGACCCGAACAGCCTAATTACGGATTTTTTTGAGGGAGCACTTCCGGTGGTCACAGGAAGTTGCCTGGTACTACAGATTGTGTATTTCGTGATTCCCCAGGGAGGTTTTTAAAATCAAATTTTTGCGATTTTTTCTCGAAGAGTTATGATGATTTGAATGTGCGCTTCGGGTCATATTGACCCGAACGACTTTGGAAGGTTAAAAACATAGACACTTTTTAAAAATTGTTCTAAAATTTTAAAAACCTGGTGAATTTAATAAAGAATTGAAAAAAACTGTACTTATAAATTCGGTAAATTTATTTGAAATTTAAAACAAACTTTGAAGATGAAAAAGCTAAAAGTATTTTAACAATTGAGCAAAGATTTTTTTTCAATAAACATGTCTTACCATTATAAAAACTTGTTTATAGAACTAAATTTATAACTCAACGGAACAGAATTTTTTGATGTTTATGTTTTCATGATTGATTTGGTAGATTTTAGCGCCCTGAATTCGAATCTGTTGTTTAATTTGGACTATCGCTCACATTTTGTTTTAATTATATGGAGTTTTAAAATATGTCATTTTTAAGTGAAATCAATCATTGATAACTGATTAGCTCGTCAAACTTTTCAATCCTACATTTGAGAAGAAATTCAATTAAGGAATAATATTTTGACAATAATGATGATGCTTGATCTAAAAAAGTAAAGTTCAATAGTTTTTAAAAATTTGGAAAGACAGAATTACAAGCAATTTTGACATTACTGCAAAAAGTTTAAAAAGAAACTTCTTTATTAATTTGTTAAATGAGAAAAAGTAAACAAATAGAAAACTTCTGTACTTTTTTTTACAGAATTCAAAATTACTTGAAATCCTGATGCTAATTGATAATTGTAATTTAATTTTATTTGTTTAATTTTTGTTTTCAAGTTTTGTCAACAAAGTACAGAACTTCCTTAAATGATTTAACCTTTTTTGAAAAGTTATTTCATAAATAAAATATTGTATGAAAATCGCATTTTTAGATTCAGGGCACTCAAATTAATCATAATCAAATTTTTATTCATTGCACCTTGCTAAATGTAAATTTTGTGGCCTTAAAGATTTCTTGAAGAATATTTCATATTAGCCTGACATTTTAAATAAAATTAACAATTTTTATCAATCTAAATTTTTCGTAAGAAGGTCTAGGATATTAAATTAAAGATTTTTGTTAATTTTGATGACCATCGTGAGAGGTAAACGCCTGATTTCCAACATGTCGATGCATAAAATAAGTATTCGATGAATTAATTTTGAAGTTTAAATATTTCGTTTTAAACTTTGTGATTGTTTAGTTACTCTTCTTTATAAAAACCCATTCTGAAGACGAGGTAGAGTTTTTGAATGTCAAGTTTGGAGTTTTATTACCGAAGGGTAATTGAATTGTAAATCGAGATTTACAATTGAAAATTAGTCTCAAATCGTAAACGTCATGTATTGCCGTGAAAAGAAATTTCTCAAACCTAGGGTGATTTAAGACTAAATTTCGCCGGACGCAGGCCAAATTTCTAAGTTGCTTGCTAACACTTATTTTTAAACTTTTAAGATCAATAAATTTCCGATACTACGGTGAAAAATTTTGCTTAGAAAAATTCTTCATGGGGAATAGTGGGCTAAAAAGAAAAAAAAACTAAAATATAAACTTCCAATTTTAATATGATTTCTAGCAGCTTTCTAGCGAACACATTAAAATTTTAAAAGGTTTTGAGAAATTGAAAATATCGGCATTTAAAAATTAAAACCATGGGTATAATTTTATTTGTACCGGCCACTATAGATGCAGATCCTGATACTGATCCATTCCCTAACCATTAGCCTTACATCCTTACCATTTTTCTTACTCATTTACTAATCGTTATTCTTTTTTTTTAAAAAGACATAGGGTAAGTGAGCCCTATTTTGGCATGGTCCTTTTCTTGGCATGCCAACATGTCTTTTCATGTTTTTCAGGTCCAAATTGAGCTAAATGTTGAATACATTTTCATTGCGAAGAGAATAATTTGTTTCAAATCTGTGCATACCGAATTTTTTTATTGTTTGTACTTTATTAAAGTAGTTAATTTTTTTCGATCTGCACCCGAGGTAATTATGTTAGAAATCACCGTATGAAAATTAGATGAACTCACCTTTCTAGTGCAACTGTTAAATTCACATGCGATTTTAAACGCGGATATTCATTTGAAAATTTTGCAATAAATACTCATACCTACAGTTTAACGCAGCAAAAATCAAAAAATACTAGAAAGACAAAAGAATGAATATTTATTTAGATTTTGAATAAAAATTTAAAACTAATTTTGTTCCTCTTCTTGGCACGCAACTTCAATCGAAATACGCCACCAGTGTTGGAAGCTGGAAAAAATACATGTTCATTAAAGAGGTATTTTTGGGCTGATGCTTTTCCTACAAATTCATTTAAAACTACGCATAAATGGTTTCATACTAATTGGGTTGTATGATAAGACCGTTTCTATTAACTTAAGCTTCGAAATAAGTTGGAGAACATAAGTGATTCGACTAACTAAAAGTCATATCCATGCATTGAAAATTCAAAAATCGCTATTTGGGAACCATGAATCGAAGGTACATTGGTATGCGTGCGATCAGCATTTGCATTGCAGTCTGTCGAGCAAATGCCACGTGGTCTCTTACAGAACACAGTGGTTCGAAATAAAAAAATAAGTGAAATCAAGCAACTCACAAGACTTTAGATGTTTTCTTATCTAAAAACTGTTAGATCGAAGGCAATTTTTGACTTTAGTATATAAAATACATAATTAATTGAGTTTTGGAATCGTTTTCTATTGCTTGGGAACCATATACTCAGATTTAATTTTTTGGATTTTGTGTTCTAATTTTTTCTTGGAAACAGAAGTTGGAAGTTAAGGAAAATATCGTTTTCTTTCCAATTATTCCTTAAAATATTAGATGTGAGTCGAATTAAAAAAATGTTTTAGCAAAGTTTACATTCTAACATCTATTTGGCGTGTCAAACCACTGCGCAACGCACCTGGCATTCGAGATGGCTCTTGCTAGAAGCTCATAATCTCAGCTAACAAATTCAAAAGGGCACAATTTCAAAATACCATTCAAGGAATTTTTCAATATCTTACATTGTGAAGCCAAACTCCACAATGTGAAGATAGTTGTTTGGTAGTCAAAATAACCCTATGTG
Source organism: Uranotaenia lowii (assembly GCF_029784155.1). NCBI lineage: Eukaryota > Metazoa > Arthropoda > Insecta > Diptera > Culicidae > Uranotaenia > Uranotaenia lowii. The sequence goes on along the minus strand of NC_073693.1, from coordinate 236,861,788 downwards.
TCGCAATCGCGAGTCTCTTAGAGTACTATCAACTTATGGTCTATAAAAACTCAAAAGGAATAATTTAAACAATGATTCATAAATGACAAAACATCATGATGCACAGAACCATAGAAATGCCGTAAATGAATCTGTCGTTAGGCTTAGCATTCCTGAATTTGTCCAGTTAGCATTCAAGTCAGGAATTTCTCAAAAAAAAAAAAAAACTGAGAAAATCTAAGCAATTTTTTCCAATATTTGAAAAAATCTAATCGACGAGAAAAGTTTAAAATAAGATATTTCAATTCAACGTTATAATACCACTTTCACAACAACCAAGTTCAAGTCGTTTTTTTAAATAATTCGTTCATTTGACACGGCTCAAACCTTTCAGTATTACTCCCGTTCAAGTCGTATTTGATTTTTATTTTGATGAAATTGTCTCAAAAACTTTCGCAAAAATGATGAACTGTGAAATCTTTTTAAAAAATTTCGAGGAATGTGAATTAATCGGGGCCAGATACGGATATTTTACCTCAATGTTATGGCAGCTGGACCACACCAACTTTTTTTCAAAACTCTACGTTGAAAACCCGGGATAATCTAGTTAAGCCCATGCCATCTGTAATACTTTTCCTAGATTGATTGGCTTTATTCAGATTTTATCAGTCCTTCATATGTAACTAACTGTATACATATTGGAGAATTTTTTTAAAGTGTTCAGTTTAAAAAGTTTGCTTACAAAATATGTTAGTATAGATTTCATCAAAGGGATCAAATGTTCATAAAAAAAGAGAAAGTTAAAACCACTCACGGACATAATTCGTTTCTGAATCGGTTCCCCTGATGAAGGTATGGTTGTCATTCATAAACCAATGATTCTTGTTCATACACAAATATTCTGAAACAACTTGTGGTGTTTATAATCATCACTTTGTTTAAATGAGTAAAAAGTTTAAAGCTTAAAAAAACTAAAAAAAAATATTTGCGGAAATTCTGAACTTCCGACTTTTTTAAATGAAAGCTTTTTTGTGCTTCCCTTCCAACCAAATTCCATCAATGTTTTCAATAGCCTTTTTGTTGTATGAGTGAAGCCCGGTGTTCCATCGTCGCATCGAACTTTACGCTCAGCTGACGTAATTCTGTTAGTGGCCTTATATTCAGAATAGCCAACGATTCTGTTAACTGTCAATTGAGCATTGTTGGTAAAGATCTATTGCACATTGCTGGTGGCCAAGAATCGGATCATCGAAACGGCAAACAATTGGTACGGCGGCCAAGTAATTGGAACAATGCAGTGAGTACTTTGCATACATTTTGCTCACATTAATGAAAGTTCCATAGAGAAAACATATTTTTGTTGAACTCTAAGCTAGTTAGCAAATAAATTCTTCAAAGGATGTTCTATGGTGCACTCAACAGGAAGGTTGGAATGTTGAAAAAAAGGGTAAATTATGCCTTAGGTACCAAGGTCGGGTACATTTACCCTATACCGTCTCAGCCGATTTAGGCTTTACAGACTGGATAATTGTCGTGAAAAGCTATAGATTAACATTCACCACCCACTACCGAGTTGGGTATCTAACCCATGCCATTAGTGGATCAGCCTAATAGTCTAAAAAATATCGCGTTCATCAACAAAATTAAGAGAATGAAATTTTGATTTTGAAAAAAAAAAATTAATAAAAAAATAAATAAACTTGACGTTTCAATAATATCTTCATGATAATTTTAATAACATTTTAATTAATGAAATCTCCCGGGCCAGATCAGCGATTATTATCATTCTTCTCAGCATACCTTCCTTCAACTGTTAATAGTCTCTAAGCTTGCATCGTAGTTTTGGTAAGACCTGTTCGTGTACGTCTAATTTTGGAACCCTAAATTTGAAAATCAATTAATCTATACACAAAAATTAGAGCCAAAAAAGCCAATTTTTCACCAACGTTTCGATTTCAAGACTCTCAATTAAATTTATTTTAATCACCCTATTCTAAAGTATAGCTGATGCCATGTTTAGAAAGTAAGAGAGCTTTTAAAAATAAACTTTCTTGACAAAAAAAATGTTAAGTTGCAACCCAGTAAATATTTTGCTGTCTTTCAATTCTCCCCAGCTCGTCAGCAAATCCTAAATGGAACGCTTTTAAACGAGCGTCCCACATTATCTGCGGTCATAAAATCAAATCCGCCAGCCAGACTCATTGCTTCCAGTCAGTGCGACAATCCATTATGGCTCAAATTAAGCCACGATTAAATCTAATATCCGGATTGCAATCGCAAACGCATCCTTAATGGAATCTATTAACACTGCCGGCCATCTTACGAGGCCATCAATCTTTACGGTGCATTTCATTTCACCGGGATCGTTTTGCTTTCGCCATTATCGACTCAGGCCCGGGACTCCATTATGCAATAATATATATTGTGTCTCAGCAGCAGCACCACACAGACAGACAGAACCCAAAGCCGGAATGCCGGACTAAACGGCCAATTCGCGCTATTCCGATATGGCGACCGTGACAGCGCACCGACCACATTATTCTACCATAATCTTCCGGTCCAGAAATTGAGTATTAATCGCGATACAATCAGCGCGCGGCCACTGTCTCTGCCTTTCCGGTTCGTTCATTCGTTTGTCCATTCATTTCGATCGGTGGTCAACCGAACTCTGTGTGAGTGGATGGGTTCCGAGATTGGCTCCGAGAGGTCGTCGGAGTCGTCGGATGCGGTAGAATGGAACTTCTGCAGCAATTGTGGAGACAATTGCTACGGGATTGTACATTATATGGTTCGGTCAAATGGTGCAAGTGACAATTGCCAGCTACAGCTATTTGAATCTGCAACATTTGCGAAACGATAACTGCCCCTAAATAGGTGCTCGCTCACTTATAGCATCTGATCATCGGTGATTTGCCCTGGTGAGCATAATCATCTTTTATTTTCCTCAGAGTCGTTTGATTTCATTCTTTCTATAATGCGGTTATTGAAATGTGATTTGTTGGCGTTCATAGAGTTTTTATTTTAAAAACAAAATGCAAATAATAATAATCAGAACTTGTGTGGATGTTATTCAAGGAAGGAAAAGGCTTGATATTTGTTCACTGATGGTAAAAAGTGTTGGTAATTTTTAGTGTTCTGTTTAAATTTTCATTGTTTTATCATTTTATCTCCTTGTTATGGATAAGGAGAAGAGAAGGTCAAACGGGGCTGTCGTGATTTTACGATTCTTACGAATCTCAATACAGACATTCATTCAGACACGTCTGTCACTCACAAGAACTTATCAATGACTGACTTTGTTTTGTTCGTTCTGCCTGGTGTTGCCAAAATAATAAACGTTGCCATAGACATTTATTTTATTTTATTTATCTTCAGTGTAGCCGAATTCAACTATTATTTTATTTTATTTTAAATTAGTTTTGATTTATTTTCTGTATATTCTTCATCTAAATTCTACATTCCTTCCCACCACTATTCTCAATTAAAACTTTTTACGCATCAACTTTATTTTTCTCTAAAACAAAATTTTATTTACATCCCCCCACAATCATGGGTCACACACAATCATTAGTCACCGAGCATTTGAACAGCTGATTGCTGCTGAACTGAATGAATTTATTTCATATTATATTTTTTAATTTATCGATTGTATCATCAAAATGCATTAAAAATATTATGTGTGCGCTTGATAACAGAAAATCGCTGTTTGAATAGTTTTTATCATACGTTAACTATTACCTGTTGAACTATCACACAAATTTTCAATGTTATAAGGTTGACATCTTGAACCGTTAAGCCCCTTATGCGGTTATTTCAAAAATTCTAACAAAATAAATAGGTCTCATATAAGCACAAAGGACGAGTTAACATTTTACAAAAGAAACAGAGCGAATAAAATGCGAAATTTAAATAATATTTGCAAAATAAAATTGACCCATAATTGTTACAGCATCTACCAAATTTCACACAATCATGGGTCATTTTTTTGCTAGCAAAGCAAAACATTTCTTGGTTGCTATAGCTCTACCCAAACGCCCCTGGAATTTATACTATCAAATAATGCCCCTGAATGTTTGCCGGAAACATGATGATTTCCATGTTGATTTTCGGGTGTTGCCATGGACTTCTATGTGACTAATAATTGTGAGCAATTTGACTAATAATTGTTACGGTATTCAATATTGACCCATAATTGTGGTTTTGAAAAACTTTGACTGTTTCGGTAAAATATGTAATTTTTAAACAAGATTTCAATGAAAAACATATTTGAACTCAAAGAGGAAGCATTGATTGACTGAAATTCATGCAATGCTTGTTATTTGGTCTACTAACACTCGAATAAACGAACATTCTGTGGTGGAGAGATACGTTAAGTGACTAATGATTGTGGGGGGACTGTACCAAATATTCTTAATTTTTATTCCATATTGAACATCTTTATTCTGCATCCTACAAATATTATATTATTTCTGCATATCCTTCATGTCATCTCTAAATTCCTTCTTAACTCTATTCTCAAAAGAATTTTTTGTTTGCAGACTTTTTTTTTTTTTCTAAAATACAACATTTTATATTCCAAATAACTCTCGAGTCAATTCTACATTTCATTCTTTGCAAAAGCTTTTCAAATCTTTAAATTTAATTTTTTTTCTGTATCTTCTTCATCCAACCCGAAAATGTTCTTCACAAAAGCCTTCTCAATTTGTGCATTTCCTGTCGCTCTGTTTTTGTTTATCAGAGCCGGAACAATCCGAAAACATTCTTAGCAACAGCTTTCTCAAACTGTGCTTTTCTTGTCACTCTTTATCTGTCTCTTAGAAGCAGCCTTTCCAACCAAGAGCCAATTCAAAACAAACAATCTTCAGCAGTAGCCTTAAAAATCCAAATCAAAAGAAAAACTCAGAGGCAGCAGCCTTAAAAATCTGCGCTTTCTAAGCCAATTCTGTATTTTTCCCTAGAAGGCCAAATCAAAACAAAAAATCAGCAACAGCAGCCTTAAAAATCTGTACTTCCTTAGCCAAGCCCGTTGTTTTCACCGGAAGGCCAAATCGAAATAGACAATCAGTAGCAGCAGCCTAAAAAAATCTGTAGTTCCAAAGCCGATTCCGCCTTTTTCCACCAGAAGCCAAATCAAAGTAAACAATCAGCAAAAGCAGCCTTAAAAATCTTTACTTCCTAAGCCGATTCCGTCTTTTCCACCGGGTGGCCAAAAAAAAGCAAACAATCAGGCGTAACAGTCCTAAAAATCTGCGCTTCTTTAGCCGTTTATTACACCGGAAAGCCAAAGCAAAACAAACAACCAGCATCGAGCCGTCAACACGTTACGCCGGAGCATCGTATCGTTGCTGTGTACCTGCAGGAACATTTTAAATTATTTATTTTTTTCTTACCTGTTTTTCCATCAGCACTTTTCAGTGCTAAAATTATTTTCGTTTTCTTTTATTCATATTTTTCTCTTTTCTTTCCAGCATGGGGAAGTCTTCGGCCGGCTCAAGGGCCGGAAGAAAACGGATTGCTGAACCTAATCCAGGGCCATCTGCCAAAAAAGTTGAAATTTCCAATTCATTCGATGTCCTTCATAACATCGGTGATGAGGAAATATTCATATTTAATTCTGATAAGAGTACTAAGAAACCTTCTTCTTCTTATACTCTTAAAAACGAAAAGGTTCCACCAATTACGGTCACGATTCCTGACTTCAATGCCTTTCGGAAAGAAATCGTCACTTCCGTCAAGGATGCGAAGATTTCTTTTCAGATCGGTCGAAGGGGAACTGCTCGTATATTGGCGGAATCTTTTAATGATTTTCAAAAGGTTTTAAATTATTTGAATAAAAAAAAACACCAATTTTTTACGTACGACACTAGAAGTGATCGTCCATTTAAAGTTGTACTTCGTGGTCTCACTGGCGATCAGACACCGGATGAGATCACAAATGAATTAAATTCTTTGTTAGGTTTTTCTCCAATTCAAGTAATTCAAATGAGGAAAAGAACCAACACGAATAATACCAGTAGTGTTGGTTTTGCTCCTGAACTTTATTTGATCCATTTTAAAAAGGATCATGTTAATAATTTGCAAATTCTTGAAAAGGCTCGTCTTATGTTTCATTGTCGAGTCAAATTCGAACCTTTTCGTAAATCTTCTACCAATTTTCTTCAAAATATTACGCAATGTCGTCGTTGTCAAGCTTTTTGTCATGGCACTAAAAATTGTAGAATGAATGCCAGATGCATGTTTTGCGGCTCATTCGATCATGAAAAATTTAAATGCCTTTTTGGTGGTGATAAGCCAAAAACAGAATTTTTTAAGTGTGCGAATTGCGCAGGTAATCATTCCTCGAATTCTCTAGACTGTCCCGTTAGGGCAAAAATTGTTGCTTCTAGGAAAAATCCCAAAGTTTCCAGAAAAGTTTCTTCTCCTCCTTCCTCTTTTTCGTCTTTACACGTCAGACCGGCAAACAACCTGCCTGTTCGTAGTCAGCCTCGGCCTACATTGGAATCACGGCTGGGTAATACCCGAAGTGATTTTAATGTTACCTGGGCTGATTCTGCACCACAGACTCGTTGTTTATCGTTCTCAGAGGTGGTTGAAAATGGGTTGCCCTCTTCAGGTTTAACTAATAAAAATGGGAAAAAACCAAGTCTCAACGTTCATGCGAAGGCTTGGGAAAATCCTCGAAATTCAAATACTTGTTCTTCTCCTTCATTTTCTGATCCTAACAATTTTGTTGATTTGGGTGAGATTACTGAGGAAAAATTAAAATTTTTGCATCAAAACTTAATGGAAATGATGCAACTTATGTTGAAAGCAAATTCAATGTTTGAAGCTTTCCAAACTTCTTTTAATTATGCTAACAAAATTATTATGACTTTGCGATTCCCTCATGGATCCAAATAGATGTTTAAATATTATGAATTGGAACGCTAGATCTTTGCTGGCTAACCAAGATGAATTCTTTTTATTTTTGAAAACTCAAAACATACATATTGCTGCCATCACTGAAACTTTTTTAAAGCCAGACAATAACTTGAAAAGCAATGCTTTCTTTAAAATTTTACGAAATGATCGACTTGATCGACAAGGTGGGGGTGTAGCTATTGTCATCAATAGTCGTCTCAAATTTAGACTTCTTCCTTCTTTCAATACAAAAGTCTTAGAAACAATTGGAATTGAATTAGAAACTTCTATGGGGAAAATTATAATTGTTGCCGCATATTTGCCTTTTCAATGTAGCGGTGAACAGAAAAATTTTTTGAAGGGAGATTTACAAAAACTCACCAGAAATAAATCTAAATTTTTTATTATTGGTGACTTCAATGCAAAACACCGATCTTGGAATAATATTTCATCAAATTCAAATGGGAATATTTTATTTAACGACTGCTCTGCAGGTTATTATACTGTTGAATATCCTAATGGGCATACTTGTTTTTCTTCAATTAGAAATCCCTCCACAATTGATTTGGTTCTAACGGATTTAGGCGAGCATTGTAGTCAATTAGTTACTTATGCGGACCTCGATTCAGACCACCTTCCAGTAACTTTTTCTTTATCCCAAAGTCCCATTGAAAACCCTTTAAAATCAACTTTTAACTTTCAAAAGGCTAACTGGGAGCGATATATGAATTTTATTGAACGTAATTTAGATGTAAACGTTAGATTGAATTCAATAGAAGATATTGATTTGGCTGTAGAAAATTTTACAACTTCAATAGTCAATGCTAAAGCCGCTTCAATACCCAAAGTTAAACATAAATTTAATCAACCTTTAATTGATGATGATCTTCAGTTTTTGATACGACTGAAAAACATTCGTCGACGCCAATATCAACGTACTAGGGATCCTTATTTGAAATTAATTTATTGCGACCTTCAAAAAGAGATCAAACGTCGTTTAAATTTCATTCGTAATGAAAATTTTGCTAAAGCAGTAGAGGACATAAAACCCTACTCAAAGCCATTTTGGAAATTAACTAAAATTCTGAAAAAGCCCCAGAAGCCAATTCCTACTTTGAAAGACGGGAATAAACTTCTTTTAACGAATGCAGAAAAAGCTCAAAAATTAGCCCAACAATTTGAGTCTGCTCATGATTTTAATTTAAACGTTGTAAGTCCAATTGATGCTCAAATTTCCCTTGAATTTGATGATATTCTATCTAAACAAAATGTATTTGAAAGTTCTTATGAGACAAATATTGATGAACTTAAATTGATTTGCAAAAAATTTAAAAATATGAAAGCCCCAGGGGAAGATGGGATTTTCTATATTCTTATTAAAAAGTTGCCTGAAAGCACTTTTAATTTTTTAGTAAAAATCTTCAATAAATGTTTTCACTTGGCTTATTTTCCAAATAAATGGAAAAATGCCAAAGTAACTCCAATTTTGAAACCTGGAAAAAGTGCTTCAGAGCCTTCAAGTTATCGACCAATTAGTTTGCTTCCTTCTTTAAGTAAACTATTTGAGAGAGTTATTTTGAATAGAATGATGATTCACATTAATCAGAATTCTATTTTCCCTGATGAACAATTTGGTTTTCGTCATGGACATTCTACTACACATCAACTTTTGAGTGTAACTAATATGATTAACGCTAGCAAATCTGAAGGTTATTCAACTGGTGTTGCTCTTCTTGATATTGAAAAAGCTTTTGACAGTGTTTGGCACAAAGGTTTAGTAGCTAAATTAGCTCGATTTGATTTTCCTGTATATCTCACCAAAATTATTCGAAATTATTTGACTAGCCGAACCTTACAAGTAAGCTATCAAAATTCATGCTCTGAAAGGACACCCATTTGAGCTGGTGTCCCTCAGGGTAGTATACTTGGGCCAATTTTATATAATATTTTTACTTCTGATCTTCCTGATGTACCAGAAGGAAAAGGTAGAAGATTATTTGCTGATGATACTTTGCTTTCAGCCAAAGGTCGAAATTTACGGGTGGTACGCAGTAGATTGCAACAAAATTTAAATTCCTTTTTGAATTACTTGAAAATGTGGAAAATTTCTCCTAACGCTTCCAAAACTCAACTTATTTTATTTCCCCATAAGCCAAGAGCTCAATTTTTAAAACCTAATGAAAATCATTCCATAACTTTTAATGGGGTTTCTTTAGAATGGTCTGATCACGTGAAGTACTTGGGACTCACACTTGATCGGAATCTTTCTTTTAAGAATCACATTGAAGATATTCAATCTAAATGTAATAAATACACTAAATCTCTTTATTCTCTCATCAACAGGAAATCCCGACTTTGCCTGAAGAATAAGATGCTTATTTACAAGCAAGTCTTCCGACCAGCGATAATGTATGCAGTTCCGATTTGGTCTAGCTGCTGCGCGACGAGGAAGAAAGCCATCCAGAGGATTCAGAACAAGGTTCTGAAAATGATTTTGCGGCTTCCACCTTGGCACAGCACCGAAGATCTTCATCGGATTGCGGGCATTGAATCGATCGAAGAGATGGCCAACAAAATCATCTCCAACTTCAGAGGCAAATCGATGCAGTCTTCCATCGCAGAGATTCGTTCTCTCTATAATTAGTTTTAATTTAGGATAGTTTTAGTTTTTAGTAGTAAGTTTAAAATATTTTTTGACATTACAGGATGTTCTCCTACATAAAAATACTTGATTGCACTCAGCAAAATTAATTCAAATAAATAAATTATAGTGATTAATAAACTATAGGGCTCTGGACAGTTCATCATTGAACTGGACACCTAATTTAATGTAATAATGTAATATAAATGTAATGATGAATTGATACAAATAAAGAAATATTAAAAAAAAAAAAAAACAACCAGCAGCAGCAACCTTAAAAATCTGCACTTCCAAAGCCATTTCGTCTTTTTCCACCGGAAAGCCAAACGAAAACAAAAAATCAGCAGCACCAGACTTAAAAATCTGCGCTTCCAAAGTTACTCTGTCTTTTTTCAGTGGCCGAACCAGAAACAGTTTTTTTTCGTAGCAGCAGCCTTCATAATCTGTGCTCCCTATGCCTATCCGTTTTTCTACCGGAGGCCGAATTTAAAAACTTTTTTTTGTAGCAGCTTTAAGGCTGCTGCTACAAAAAAAAGTTTTTAAATCTGTTTAAAAAGTTTTTAAATCTGTTTAAATTTAAAGTTTAAAGTTTAATCTGTGCTCCCTATGCCAATCCATCTTTCTATCGGAGGCCGAATCAGTAATAAATTTTTCGTAGCAGCAGCCTTGACAATTTGCGCTCTCTCTTTCTCCTTATTCTACCAACCACGCCATTGTCGTGATTTTACGATTAATTTGGTGGAATACGATTTCATACCAGGTAGAGAACGTTTCACAGAATCTATTAAAAAAAATTAAAAAACTATTCAAATCAATGCAATAATGTTTATTTTTAAAATTTAAACAACAACAGACTTGTAAAATTTTGCATATGGTGTTGGATAATTTTTAAAACATCCAAAAGCAATATTGAAAAAGCTACACAATCATCAAAAACTTACGGTGTTAGAAAAACTTCTCAGGTGTAGCCGTGTATTTTCCAACGTAAATCGTACAGGAGAATGCTGACAAGTATCGTTTTAAACTTACTGATTATCGTTTTTTCCAGATTTTCTCGAAATCCAATAAAGAATTCGAGCTAAGCCGAATCTGGCCGGGATGTCAGAAATTGTTATAACGTTGTATATAACGTTGCTCCATATTTATCATTTTAAAAGATTTTGAAAATTTGAAAATATCGGCATTTTAAGATTTAAACGATGGGAGGATTTTTATTCCTGCCGTTCACTGTAGATAAAAATCAGAATCATTATCGAAGTCAGAATAAACCAAGTTGAATCAGGTTTAAATGTACATACAAAAACATTTTTATCCAAATTCTAAACGAATAAATTATTCATTTAGATTTTCAAAATTTTTAGCACATAATTTCAGATTCTCAGATTTAAAAAAAAAAAATCGCAAAATTGGTTGTTTAGGGATGATAATTAGAAAATTTGTTATCATTGGATTTCCAAGCAATCAACAAATAAATGCAAAGCCAAAAATGGCAAACTGATTCACCTTTAAAATTAAGGAATCTATCATGAATGCATTTTTGTTGTTTTGTAGTACTTCAGTTCAGGAGATTCTGATTTGATAAGTTCTCCCAACTAATTGGAAAATAATATTAAATAATCTTTTCTAAATTATTGCTTTCTTTGATTCAGTTTAGTTCTTGTCCACAAACTACACAATCTAACATATGCTTGCCAGATTGCACGGTTTATCCCGAATATGCACGAATATTTGATACGAAATATGGAAAAAGTCCAGTTCGACCAGGATTTCGTTAAAAAAAGCTCGGATTTTTCCCGGACTCACGCTTTTTTTTGCAAAATCAGGCAAAAAAAAATATTTGGTCGGTGGTTCCTCACACGTTTTGTTTCTTTTTTTTCTGAAGATTTGTAGAACATGTTATAAATTTTCATTTACGTAATTATTCCAGTGCAATGAAATAGCACTGTTTTTCCTACAAATTTTTTTTTTTCATTTTTATTCAAGGCATTGTCACTCTGAAACACAAGAAAATTCAACGCTTAGAAAGATTAATGATTGGGATTGAAAAACTTATTTTATATGAGAATTTCATTTTATATTTATTTTTTGGAATATTCTTGTTATAGTTGGTGTTATCAAGATGTAACTTGAATTTATATTCATAAGTGTACATCATCCTCGGAGCGTATGGTACTGGTGGTCCACGCTTCTTCTTTCCCCTTGTTCCTGACGTCTCTGCGTTCTCTGCTCCACAGTAGGCCCGACCATTTTATGTTTTTGATTATTTTAATGTTTTATGTTAACATAATTAAAAGCATAAACAAAGACAAGAAGAATAATAACATGTTATTATTATTCTTAAGTTCTGGCTGTGGAAGTACGATTAGTGATTAGTGATTAGTGATAAGTGTACATCAAGAAAAACTAATTCTAGTTAAATGAAATTTTAAGATACATGATTGACAACAGGCCAACATCCTTTGATTGGTTTCCTATAAAATATTAAAAATCTTTTCTTTTTTTCAAACTTATGCTTTGAAATAATTTTAAAATATTTGATTCAACCTTAATCCTGATTCAACCTTAACAGTAATGCTAGCTCAGAATAAAATTGATGAATCACAGTGTACAGCAGGGTTCATAAAATTAGATTTAAAAAATAAAAACTTTACGTTTAATAAAACACTCCAGGTTTATAATGATCATTGTACCAATAAAAAGGTCACATGCAAAATTTAAGCAAAATAAAACTGCTCTAGCTTCTTGCATTGAGTCTGAAGTGCGAATGAGATTTTAAGACATTTTACTTAGGAGAAGTAGAAAAACTGATTTCTCATCAAAAATTGTTTTTAGTGGATCGTTCACTTTTGCATATTATTTTCTTGATTCGTTCAAAGCTTAAATAAATACAATCGTTTCTACTCCAGATCTCATCACGATTCGCCAGATGATTTTTGAATTTTTAAATTAGAAGATATTTTTATGCAATTTTAATAAAAAAAACTCTTCAAATGCATATATTTTTAGAAGATTTCAAATAAATTATTTTCATAAAAAAATTGTATGGGGGATCACCGATCAAATATTTCAATTTTTGGTGGAAATAAACCGGGAAAAGCTCTTTTTTCTGCCCATGCGAAAATTAAGGTTATTATTTTTTTTGTTTAAGTCCTTCTACTAAACACATCGTGTAAAAAAAATAAATTGTACAATTTTAAGAAATTTAAATAGATGAAATTACAACTTTTTCTGACACTGCTTAAAAAAAGTCTTCGAGTATAAAGATTTTAACTCATTTAACAGCTTTATTGAAGACTGTTTTTCGATTGGACTCATGGTTTTAGAAATATCCAAGATCTTATTTGATTTAAAATTATTTATTTAAAATTTCGTGAAAATTGTTGTATTTTGCACAGTTTCGAAAAATAAACATTAAAAAATCTTCTTTTACTTTTTTCTCAGAAGTCTAAATTACTAGCATTCTTCGGAAAAGTTGATCATTGAACAAAACCTTTGATTTCCAAATCTTTGTAGTCTTCTTCAGTTTTTTTTTCCAAAAATGCACAAATTAACTCAATAAATTTTTACCCATTTTCCAAAATTATTTAGAAAACTTGAGCTGTTAGAAAAAAAAAACGAACTACATATTTGGAATTCCCAAATTAGTCTAAATAAGTTCCTCAGTACTGTGCACCTCGGAAGAATGTAAATTTTGTTACCTTGTGTAATTTATATCGAATTAATCATGAACTTTTTTTGGAAGACCTCATCCCGATTTGAACCTGATGTGTTTCGGTAAAAAACAATTGATCGAGGCTTTTTTCATTTTTGATTAAAAGCTACTTGGTTTTGCCCAAATTCGCCCGGATTTGGAGGTGAAAATTTTGAAATCAAATGCCCACTATTTTAGCTAAAATTGCCCGGATACATTCGGGAAAAATCCTGAAAACCCTTATCCAAAATTTACAGCATTTAGTTCCGGTTTTTGAGAGTATTTTTTTGTGTTCCTAAGAATCTGCTCTTTGTAAGTTTTGAATACAAAAAGGAAGATCTCGTTCGGGGCTATAAAGAGATTATCCATTTGTAGATTAACTGTCTTTTCTCATCAAACCAATAAATAAACAACTTTATTTTATGGACGTATGTAAAGCATGGATCACTACAAATCTGGATGCATTAAAACGGGTCTATCTCGGAGCTATGTAAACGAAATAAAAATGTTTTGTACTTGAAATGTAGGGTTTTTATTGCACTTTAAAGGAATAATAAAAAAAAATATTCCGATGTTGTTTTGATGAATTTTCGAACTTTTCGTTGAGTATCACTCATTATAGTTTGAACACCCTATTCGCTGACCTCAGCGGCCATTTTGTTCCACAATCTCTTCATCTCTGTTGCATCCCGAGTCGTCCTACCATTCTTCTTCATCTTCTGCTTGACAATTGCCCAAAATTTTTCGATAGAGCGGAATTGAGGGCAGTTGGGTGGGTTGATGTCCTTTTCGACAAAATCCACCCGTTGGCCCAATACCACTGTAGAACCTCCTAGCTGTAGTGGCAGCTTGCCAAATCTGGCGAAAACTTAACTAGTGCTTTGTGAGATTCAATGTACGAAAAAAAAGTTTTTCAGGCATTCCTTCTTGTAAATTTGGGAGTCCATGGTCTTGTTTTTCACAAAAACCGGAATTTTTCGTCCGCAGCAGCAAATACCTTGCCAGATCAAACACTTTCTTGCAAACTTATCAGCAAAAACGAATTTGAAGTTGCCGGGGACATCACCATGACCAGTGCAGTGCACCACTGCAGTGGCTTTACATAATTTTTGGCCAGAAAGCTGCCCAAAATTCATCTTTACGTACGTTTTGCCATCCATGAGGATGCATCCGTCGAACTTCGTTGGAATCTTCTTGTATAACTTGCGGGCACGTCCTTTGGCTACTAAATTCTGCTTCAATGTCCGGTTTGGTTGCTTACTGGTCCGATAGGATCGTATTCCTTCCCGTAGACGAATTCTGCTGACGGTGCACCGGTCGGCGTTGAATTTCTTGGCAATGTCATAGTCCGACTACCCTGTGTTTTCCTTGATCGTTCTCAACACCTTCAAATGCAGTTTCCGATCCTTAATTCCACTATGACGCTTGGTATGAACCTGCCTATCTATAGTACGCATCTCACAGACCCGTTTAAGAACGCTACATACGGTTGATTTGACCATTTTTAACGATTTCGCGATTTTTGAACCCGACCACGTCGGGTTTTTGACGTGGTTGTTCAAAATTTATTTTCATCTCGCGGCTTCCATCACGTGTAACTTTTTAGAAACAAAACGAATCGTAATGAAATTTTCAGCACTGGTAGAAGACACATTCCTCTACAAACTGCTGCCAAAACATTCTAGATCCGACAACTAGGAGCACTATGGTAAAATAAATAGTGCGTCCAGATTTGTAGTGATCCATGCTTTATATATCTTTAAATTGAAGACTTCAATATTGTATTGCTATTTTTTTGAGTTCTACTGTTTTCATTTTAAAGAAGTCGAGGTAAACTTAACTTCTCACATATTCTTTTGGTGAAAGATCCGTAATTAAAAATGAAAAAATTAATTATAAATTCAAAAGACTAAACTAGAAACAAAGTCCTTCCCATGAATTCCTCCAAAATTAAAAAGATTTCCCAGTACCTACTTGAAACAAACAATGTTTTGTCTCTTCCAACTTGCAGCTTAATTGAAGTTTCAAACGAAACAAAACACCAACGTCTATGATGGTGATTTTCAACCCTACCCGAAAGCTGTCATATTAAACTCGATTTCAGTCGAGAGGACGACGACGAAGACAGTCGAGGAAGCACAAAGCTGCACAATGCCCTTTGGAAAATTCAATTACAATGTATTCTCATTGTTGCCAGGCCCTATTCATGATTACATTTCCGAAAACTCATGTCCCAAGCTGGGAAAGTACAATGAATTCACGGGTCGAAAATTCTCTGATCGAAAGTTTGCTATCGGAAAAAGTTCTACTTATCTGTAAATATATTTTTTTTAAATAATTGGGAAACATTTTTGAAATTTTTACCAAAAAGAAAAATGATAAAATTTTGCTTTCGTTCGGAAATATGACCTAAATTAAACCGACAAAACAAAAAAAAAATTGCCGGAAAATATTCCTCAAAAATAGTTTTGCGCTGCAGACTGTTTGAAAACAGTTTAAAAAATCGACAATTGGAACAGGATCCGGAAATCACAAAAATTCCAATGAACCGTATCCTCTACGAGCTAAAGCGGGAGGGTGGTCCGGATACTTGCAAACTATGACACGGCCCAAAACCGGACGGACGTAGTAATTAATTATGCAACATAATGCATTTCCATTCCGTGAGCACGGTAATTGGACGGTGCCACGTGAAACCTCTGCTGCTGGTTGGTCGTCGTCAGCCGGAAGATGGCTCCAGAGAGTTGTCATCTACCGCTCTCGCTACCAAATACCTGAAACGGACGACGACGACGACGGGATAGTTCTGCCAATCTAATTCGGTGGTCAACAGCAGTCGAACTATGATCTCACCGGCCATGCAACGGATGTAGTTAAATAAAAATGGGTTGAACTAAGGTTGCCAGATTTTTTTTTCAGCAAGTTTCCGGGCAGGATAAATCCGAAAATATGAAAACCTGGCATATTCCGGTTTTCATATTTTCGGATTTATCAGGCCCTGAAACCTGCTAAAAATCTGGCATTATCCGGGTACCCAATCCCGGTGGATGCTTTGGTCGCATGCAGACTGAGAAGGTAGCCACATGCGTCTGTTCTCCAGGCCAGGAGTGTTTATTTTAGTTCATCTTTGGTTGGAATACCGTACAGACTAACTTAAAACTAAGACATACTACTTAATTCTAATTTAAATCTACGTTTACACATATCGAAATTAAAAAGATGGTACACTGAGTTGAAACGTTCACAACATTTACCTATGGGATGGTTTCGGCCATATGCAGTACGGTGAAAAGATATCCAGAGGAACTGACGTTGTCTTAGTGTCCTCGTTGATATGTAAAGGTTGACGCGTTCCAATACGTAAGCAGAGTCAACACGATTAGTTAAGACATCAAAAATAAATGTTTGTTGTAGCTCGGTACGACGCTTTTCGAGAGAAGCAATGCTTATCAGAGCACACCTTTGCTCGTACGGCGGAAGTCGAAGTGGTTCGTTCCAAGGAAGTCGCCGGAGAGCGTACCTAACGAAGCTTCGCTGGACACGTTCAAGTCGGTAGCAGTGTGTACTCTGAGTAGGAGCCCATACCTGAGCGGCGTATTCCATAATGCTACGAACCGAAGAGCAGTACACCGCTTTCAGTGCATAGACGTCGTCGAAGTCTTTCGTGCTACGACGCAAGAATCCTAATGCAGCAAAACCCTTCGCAGACGTGAGCGCGATGTGTTCAGCGAATGTTAGTTTGTTGTCAATTTTCACTCCCAGGTCGAGAATGGATTTGACATTCTCCAATGTTGAACCCGAGAGTTGATATTCGAATTTGACTGTGTTACGTGCACGAGTGAAGTTGACTATCTTGCATTTTTTGGCGTTTGCCGTCATTCCATTTAAGCGGCACCAGTCTTCTAATCTGCCGATGTCGTTTTGTAAGGCAAGACAGTCAACGGAACTTCTAATTTTTCTGAACAGCTTCAAGTCATCAGCATAAAGTAGAGTGTCGGATTGAAAAGTATTACATAGGTCATTCACGAAAACTATGAACAGAAGGGGTCCAAGGTGACTTCCCTGCGGTACTCCAGATGGGGTGTCGAAAGTTCGTGATCGTGAATTCCTAATTTTCGTGAAAGCCTGTCGGTGCAACAGATAAGAAGCAATCCAATCAAGTGACCAAGCTGGAAACCCTAGGCGATCCATCTATGCAAGGAGAATTCTGTGCGGGACACGGTCAAACGCTTTTGCAAAGTCAATATAGACTGAATCCACTTGACTACCTTTCTCCAGACTATTACTCAGGAAACTAACGTAACACATCAGATTCGTCACCGTAGACCGTTTCTTTACGAATCCATGCTGAGACTCTGAGATAAGAGGTTTTATGGCAGCATACAATCGCTCGTGCATTAAAACTTCGAAAACTTTTGAAATTGAACTCAGGATTGAGATTGGGCGGTAGTTTTCGACGTGATGAGCATTGCCTGATTTATAAATCGGAGAAATTGCTGCAACCTTCCAAGCACTGGGGAACGTCCTTTCGTTGAGCGATCGATTTAAAATACTGCAAATCGGGGCAGCTACAGATGCGGCGCAATGTTTCAGAACCACAGGAGGAATGCCGTCAGGACCAGATCCTTTCGTTGGGTCAACTGCGGTCAGCTTCTCGTAGATATCCTGAACGGAAAAGCACGGCAAGGGCAAGTTTATGTCGTAAGACTCGAGCGATGCGAGGTACCTGTTGTCTGTGCCATTACTAGGTGGAGAGTAAACGCTTTGGAAGAATTCAGCAAACATATTTGCCGATTCGGTCAAGCTGGAGGAGGTTACACCGCGGAAGCTTACATCAACGGGGACTGCGGCGTTTTGTTTTTTATGTTTGAGATGTGTCCAAAATGATGAGGGGTCATTTTTCATGTTTTCTTGAAGACGCGAAACATGTTGACGGTGAAGCAGCTCGTTTAAACTTTTAAATTCGTTTTCTAAGCGTCTAAGATGATGTTTACTGTCTTCAGAGCGAATTCGATTGTAACATTTGCGTGCTTTTCGAAGCTGGTTGCGTAAACGACGAAGATCAGAATTCCACCATCCGTGTTTCCTAGATATGAATGTATGGCGGCGCTTTAAAGGGACATTTTGTTTCAAAACTGTGTATAGTTTCATGTAGAACAATTCGACAGCAGATTCCACGTTTGAAGCCACATCAAGACATTCCCAATTGGTTGAGTCGAGAGCAGCTGCCAGTGACTCAAACAGCGTCTGTCTCGCAGCGAGCGGCTGAATTTATGAAATGCGGCTCCCGTCAGCGTAGTCCAAGATGGCAGCCTCATCGCGGGATAGGGATATCAGGCTAACAACCTATTGCTCCCGATTCATTGAACTGTTACGGAAACTGGGACAAGAAATAACCGAATGGAACTTTGGCAACGACTTTTAGCATGAAAACACGGATTGGAATTGGAACTTGGAATGTTTTGACCCTTGCCCAGTCAGGTAAACTGGCTCAACTTGCTAGATAAGCTAGCCGTCTCAAGCAAGATATGTATATTGGGACTGAGCGAAGTCCGTTGGCCTAACACTGGAGAACACAATACACAATCCGGGCAAGTCCCGCTTTACCCTGACATACGAAAACACGCTAAATACTCGGGAACAAGGAGTTAGTTTTCTTTTAAGCCCGCAGGCCCATGCGGCCCTCATAAGCTGGGAACTGATACACGAAAGAATAATCGTAGCCAGGTTCAGAACACCGGTCCAGTGTAATGCGCCAACTGACGTCGATTTGTAGGAGACACAGCAGCTCTACAGTCAACTGAACAGCGTAGTTGAGAAAATTTCGAAAGGTGACATTTCAATCCACTTAGGTGACTTCAACGCAAATGTTTTCTCCGATAATCAGAAATCTGAGCGCATAATGAACCTATGGTATAGGACAGATGAGCGAAAACGGAGAGCTGTTTGGAGAACATATCGGTGGATCGCTCTTCCTCCAGCGATTAAGGTCACTTGGGTATCTCGAGATGGCCATACCGAAAATCAAATTGACCACACCTGCATCAGACGAAAATGGAGAAGGAGTCCGCAACAAACGAAGCGCAGCCATGCAAGAAGTGCATGTCCAAGATACTCCCGTTTTTATATTCCAACATATTGCGAGACAGTAAAATCAGTTTAATTTTGATAATTTATTCAATGTGTGATGAATGCAAGATTTTTCAAAGTAATAAGCGACGTTAGAATAATAGGTGTAATAAGATTAGCTACGCTTAGTTCATAGTTACGCTTACGTTCATTCATCAACTGTCACACATCTAGAAAGCTGTACGGAATGTACGAAGGTGGAGTGACCTATAATTTTAGAAGTTATGTTGTATAGGACTGCATTTGGTGACGATTTGTTTAGAGCTTACCGTGACGGTACTTCGATATGCGCTTCTTATGTGGTCACTAGCAGCTTTGTTTGAAGGCGATTGTAACGAGAGCTAACGTATGAGGGTAAAACTATAGATTACAGTTGAGTTTAGCTGATCTTTTAAGTTTCTTACCAGAAGTAGGCAGTTCAATGTGCTTAGCTTTTAATTGCAAAGGGCACTTTCGATAGAGGTCGTAATTTAGGCAGATCCAGCTGGATACAATAAGAGCAAGTTCACTGGTGTTGGGAGAAAGTGGTAGAAATGTTGACACTTTCAGCACATTTTGAAAACTTTACCATGCGAAAACATTTCAAGATCTGCGGCCATCAAGAGTTTTTACAACACGTGTCGTATTTTCGCATGCTGTGATGCAAAAATAGCAGTATTTCTATCACATACGGCTGGAATAGAAACAGTACTGAAAAAAATACAACGCCCAAAGATTTTGAAAACATTTTTGCATGGTAAAATTTTCAAAATGTGCTACAAGTGTCTACCACTTTCCCCCAACATCAGTGAACTTGCTCTTAGAATGTTAGCGCTAAACGATAGATAGTTAAGTTTTTTACTTACAGATTCACTAGATTAAACTTTATAATCGCCAAATCTCTAAATTTTAACGTGATTTAACTTCGGATCTTAATGTGAACCCGTTTTCACCATAACTTAAAAGACTAATCAAATTTTCACCTATTCCCTTTTCCTTATCTTTTGACAAGTTGTTAGTGTTCCTGTCGTAAAAGCGTGTCTGACGTTTTTGGCCGATAATGGTTTGATGATATGGGAGCGATGGGTTTGAATCGGCGGTCGCAACACATCAAAAAAAGAATCGGATCCGCATTCACTGTGCACTGTTAGCTTTCGATTTTATACCTCAGTTTTCTATTACACCTATGGACGGCCAATGTTTTGGTTTATTTTTCACGATAGAAAAATTTCAATTCGTGCTACAGCTGTCAAACTTCCTTCCTTAACGCTCGATTTAAAACAACCATTCGTGAATAAAAACTAACCTTTTTTTAACATTTGTTGAAAAACTGCAGATATGGGGGCGTCCATAAATTACGTAATGCTCCTAGGGGGGGGGGGGAGGGAGTAAAGCTCTTTCGTTACGAATTGTGACATAGGGGACGGGGGGAGGTATGCTCATCTTTTCGTAACGATTTCTTCCTTAAAATTACAGTTTCATCGCAGCTGTTTTGATGTAATGCAATTCTAGCAGAATGATAAGCAAACCAAAATCAACTTAAAATTTGTGAGCTTCAATATGATTGAAACTAGATTGAAACCTTTCCTTTTTAAAGATTCTGAGACAGATTCCTTAAAATGTGTATTGAATATCTGTGAAGTAACCGTTGGAAAACCAAATATTGGGTATAATCATCCCAAGAATTCAGTTCAACCTTAAGACGGAAATTTTACTATTTATTCTCAATTGATTTAAAAAATGCAATTTTGATCATTCCGACGAATATTACTAAGTGGAGTATATTTTGCGTAACTAGTTATGCTCTTTGAACAAAATAAAGTAAAAAAGGTAGATCATCAGTTAACAAGTACAGAGCAACTCGTAATAAGACATTCAATTTATTTTATCAGGGAATTATCATCAATGAGTACTAAGAATCGATTCTGATCGATATTAATTCCGTTTCATAGAACGTTAAAAAATTGAGGTTAAAATCATTTTTTGACCTTCGAAAATCAGAATTTAAAAACATGAGGAAATCGGCGGAGGGGGGGGGGGGTAATTATCAGCGTTACGTAATTTTCATAGGGGGGTACGTCGAAGCGTTATGATTTGTGACATACGGGAGGGGGGGGGGGTCAAAAAGTGCATTTTTGCGTTACGCAATTTATGGATGCCGCCTATGGTTATTTTTAAATTTTTTTCCACGAAATTTCAACCGTTTTGGTAGTTCCTGAATGAAAACCACTAAATGATTGAACAATGTGACGATTCATTCTCGCCATTTTGAAAGTGTTTGGTTTCACAGTCGGATGCAATTTTAAAGTAGAGAATTAATTTCACATTTTCCGCAAATACCGTTGCTCCGAAGTGAAAATCGTACGACGAACAACTTCTGGTCCAGGAAGGTAATTCTTCAATAATATTTTAAATTCGGAATTGAATCTGAAGAAGATTTATTCCTCCCCAATAGGATGCCGAAATCTAAGGATGTGTTCCAGTGTCATAGATGGCTAGTACGATCATTTTCCATCTCATCTGAGGGAAGCTGAAGCGGTTTGAACTAACGTAAAAACATCATTCGTCTGTGGAGGAAACTTTTATGCTCTATTGAGCTCAAAATAGTTGGATCCTGATAATATCCTCAGAACTCAGTGTGTCTCAGAAAAACCGATCTTCCAACCAAACCGACGAAAAAATTGAAACTCCTAGACACGATTTCTATGGAAACAAGTAAGCTTAAAACCAAATTTTTTATTAGGGTTTTAAGAGAAAAAAAAACTAAAATTATTATAATTTTTTATACTTTTTGTCCCCCAGACTATCTGGTAAAAAAATAAATCCCTAGATTGTTGAAATTATGTTTTTTTCAATCTTAGTAGATGTCACCCGCGGTTCTATATACGGATTTCGCCAGTGTGTTAACTGTCTTGGAATCTGGAGCAAAACATCTGATCATCCAAAACATACTGCACAACAAAAATCTTCAGAACATCACAATGCATGGTCTGGATTCCAAGTCACGTGAGTATTTCTGGTAACGAAGACGCTGATCGTCTTGCAAATCTAGGTAGAGATGAAGAATGGCATTCAACAAAAATTTCAAAAACGGACGCGCTGAAACGGATAAATAAGAAACTGAAAATGCAACACGAACAAAACTGGGGTAACTAGCAGAATATTAAAGAACTATCAACGGAGAACTGGAATGATGTGAAAAATAAGAGAGAGCGGAAGTTCCTTACCCGGTTAATGAACGTTCACACATGGATAATGCATAAACATCTGATAGAGGGAACTGAAACACCAGCATTTGAAACCTGTGGTACCGAGCTGACAGTGAAACCTATGATATTAGAATGTCGAAAACTCGACAACCAGAGACGAGCTCTATTACCAGAAGGCAACCTTGCAGACAAACTGGAGAACAACCGAAAAAAAAGGAAAAACTAGTGATTCGTTTTTTTTTTTAAACAGTGTGATCTATTTAATGTAATTTAAATTACCATTATTTTTAAGGTGAAAACTACAGGCTGGTCCCTCGATAAATTAAGCGTAAAAAAAAAGGAAAAAAGTGTGTCTTGGGAAACCGCCTACAATTCCTAAGCCATGGCTCGCAGGCGTGAATGAACCGATCTCCCAACCAAACCGACGAAAAAATTGGAACCGCTAGACACGATTTCTGTGGAAACAAGTTAGGTCAAAACCAAACTTTTAAGAAGGTTTTAGGAAAAAAGGAAAGTAAAAAAATAAACACTTTTCACCTTATCCGCCTTTGTTTCTTATGTTTGAGAAATAACCATATTTAAACACCCCTGTGTTGTGAGCTTACGGTACCTTGGTTGAATTAAAGGGAACCTTTCGATTGCTTTGAATCATTTTATGGGATTCGCCAACTGCAACGTTGATAAAGTCGCGAAGGCCAAAAAGATGGTGAACGAAAAAATATTTATGGGTTCTCATGAAAAAGTCATACAATGGAATAACGCGGAAAAATGGTTATTTTTCATCCATAAATGGTTATTTAAAAACTAGCGTGTACCACTTTTTCCTAACACTGGTAAACTTGCTCTAAGTAAGCAGGGGTCTATGCACTGATAAATCATTTCAAACATTTTGCAAAATCGATTCACACATTATCGGCAAATATATGGAGCTGTCAAACTGTGCTGTAATTTTCACACATCATGCAGATCCGAAATTTACACATTATCCGAATTAGCGGATAAGCAAAAATGGAATTCGCTGTTTGATTTTTCTTGATCAGTTTTATGTCAGTAAGTAGTAAACCACGTATAGAACAATTTCAACGGCATTATTATGGACAAGAGTTGTATACGGAAGAATACGTTAAGTAGGTACCCGTTATTATTTCATCATCAACCCATGTTCATTTTCGATGTATTATCTCTAGATGTGGGATCCTATCCGTTACTATCTGTCTGCGAATGCCAAGATAAAATGTTGTAAAAAGTTCTTTATTTCATATTGCTGAATTTTACACATTTTCTCCCTTTCAATGCTTTTTGCATACTGTATGAAACTTCCACATTTGCTTTCCATAAAATGCGTTTCACATTAATGTGCAGCAGTACCTTCACACATTTTATGTGTTGGTCTACTTATCTCGAAAATGTGTGAAATTTTACACATTAAAGTGTGAAATGACTTGTCAGTGTGAGGGACACTAAAGGGTGATAAGGTCAAAATTTGGTCAATATCAACTTGACGAATTTCTTTCAATTTTGCATTTTGATAACCTGAACACCCCTCATTTTGAAGGTGTGTGTTTGTAGAATGTTGCTCCTATTTTGATTTTGGAATTCACTCTTCAGTTGTCAAAATGCCGTCCAAGGAAGAAGAGCAGCGTATCAAAATTTTGATCGCGCATCGCGAAAATCCGAGCTACTCGCACGCAAAGCTGGCAAAATCGCTAAAAGTTGCCAAATCAACCGTTACAAATGTAATTAATGTGTTCGGGGAACGTTTGTCGACAGCCAGGAAGTCTGGATCGGGGGGAAATCGAAAACCGGAAGCCGCTGAGACGACAAAGATAGTTGCCGGTAGTTTCAAACGAAACCCTAAACTCTCTCTCCGAGATGCCGCAAATAAGCTGGTTGTATCGTCTACAACCGTGCATCGATTCAAAAAACGAGCCGGACTATCGACTTACAAGAAGGTAGTGAATCCAAATCGCGATGATTAACAAAATACGACGGCCAAAGCGCGATCCCGGAGGCTGTACACGAGGATGCTGACGAAGTTTGACTGCGTGGTAATGGACGACGAAACCTACGTCAAAGCCGACTACAAGCAGCTTCCGGGACAGGAGTTTTATACGGCAAAAGGAAGCGGAAAGGTAGCAGATGTTTTCACATGAAACACATGAAACTGTCACAGTTCGCGAAGAAATATCTGGTTTGGCAAGCCATCTGTATCTGTGGCTTGAAAAGTAGCATTTTCATAGCTTTCGGGACTGTCAACCAAGAAATTTACGTGAAAGAGTGTTTGAATGAACGTCTGCTGCCTTTCCTGAAGAAACACGGTTGGTCCGTACTGTTTTGGCCGGATTTGGCATCTTACCATTACGGTTAAAATGCCATGGAGTGGTACGCCGCCAACAACGTGCAGGTGGTTCCCAAGGACAAGAACCCTCTCAACACGCCAGAGCTGTGCCCAATTGAGAAATACTGGGCTATTGTCAAGCGGAAGTTAAAGAAGACCAAAAAAACTGCTAATGACGAGCAGCAGTTCAAGGCAAACTGGCTTTATGCGGCAAAGAAGGTGGACAAGGTGGCTGTACAAAATCTGATGGCAGGGGTTAAGCGTAAGGCCCGGCAATTCATATTTGGAAAAGCGGAAGCCTAACTGAATATGTTTGCTGAATTTTATAATAAATAAACTTGAAAAAAAAAAATTAATTTGATTTTTTAAATGAACGATTTCACCAATTCACACGCGTTCTCCCTTGACCAAATTTTGACCGTATCACCCCTTATAAAGCCTACCACACTCGGCAACTTAACCTGCGATTTCGGTTGCTTATACTTGTTAATGTTTACATTTTGAACTAGACGAAGAGATGCATGTCTCAAGTCTCTTGACAAGTATGGGAAACTTTCAGCAACCAAAATGTAAACATAAACAAATCTCATCAATCGGAGTCGCACTTCAAGTCTGGACTTAATAAAGGCTCGGTGGCAGGAACCTAGAGGAAAAGTTACTATTATTCTGTTTATATCAGTAAATAAAGTCTGAAGTTAAACGAAAACGAGGAATCCTTAGCCAAAAAATCAATGTTTCTCTCCGTACTCATTCATTGTTTCCACTCGACACTAAACTGTAGCAAAACAAGTTGTAGGTACTGCTGTTTACGTAATCTAAATATGCATATAAGTAGCAACTGCACTCACCTGTCTGCTTTTCGGCCGGTTTCAGAGTGTAGGCCTGCATCTGGATCGGTTCGCTGCGGCCTCGCATGTTGGTCGCGTAGATGACAATCCGCAGCAGCCGTCCGGAATCGAGGCCCCCGACGGTGAAGATCGGAACCCGCGAGGACACATTGGCCAGGAGCATCAGCGTCTGCTGGTCGTAGATCTCCATCACGAACCACTGCCGCTGACCGCCATCGAATCCTGCCGGTGACGAGAACAAACCAGACGGTTCTGGGTGAGTTTGAGAACAACAACGAATTAGAATACACATAGTACATCTCGCCAAGTGGAGTTGGTGGGGTTTGGGGTTTGGTAAATAGTTACACTTTCATGGAGGAAAAAGTTGGAGGTTGGACCCCGATGCAGAGAATTATTACATTTCGTTGCAATTTAGTTTTGCGCATTGGCTCGGTTTTTCTGGTCACGCAAAACAAGGTCTCATTTGACACGCATAAATTGAGTTTTTAGTCCGGGTGACCGCCATTTGGTTTCGCTAAAATAAAAATCGGTTTGATAGGCCGGTAAATTGGCTTTCATGCACGGCCCCGAAATTGAGAGACCGTGCCCCGCTTTTTCAACCCTCCCAAGCCGGGCTGGAAAATTGTATGATTCGATTAATTTATGTGACAGGGGGTTGTGTCCCGGAAATTTGAGAGCTACAAGCGGCCTGTATGTCGCGATCCAATGCCGAAATTGCGATAAAGGCTCACCGAGACCACTTAGAAGGATTGAAAGTTTTACCGGGAAATAATTTTCCAGCTTCGTTGATATCATTACTGGGCGCGCGGATTGGAAATCGATTTTCGAATAATTATGTCATTTTTCGATGTTCTTTCCCCCAAAAAGGAAGAGGCTGCCCGTATGTTCGTCGATACTGTCATTATGAATTCCGGAAAATTAAATTTTCGCAGGATGAAAGGAATGTCTGGTTTTTGATGTTTTTTTTTTAACCTGGGTAGGTTAAAGGTTGCTAACGGATAAATCATTTGTCGAATAATTTGTCCGTAATATGGTCATTATTTTATTGTGGTGTCATCAATAAAAAAGAAAATAAGGAACCTTTTAATTAATATATCGCTGGTGGATTACTGATACTCCATTCGGGTTTGAATTTTCTTTGGCAGCTATCATTTTAACACTTTTTTCATGACAATGTGAAAAGATCCACAAAAAGCATGATTACCAACAATCTCAAATCATAGTGAAACTTTAGAGAATGAGTATAACGAATTCGAATACTGATAAACTACTCATAATATTTCAAACTTTACCTAAAGACTCAGTCAGTCAAAGTTTTGTAGAAAAATAAATTAACATCAACGTATTGACTAGATTTTGGAAACATATTGATAGATGATAAACATTGAATCTAGAAAACTTAAAAAAAAATTTGTGGAATTATTTTGCGGCTTTATCGGTGAGGGTTGAAGATTTGAAATGAAAGACGGATAGAGGATCAGAAGAAAATTCTAAGGTGGTGAAAAGAGCGAAGAGCCTTTGGAATAGATGCTTGACCACATACTAAAATCTTGTCCCCGCACCTTACTGTATTAAAGAAGTAGTACCCAATAGAGGAAGCACTGAATTCCTCGATACAGAATTATGGATGGTTCGACCGCTATGTGAGTGCACATGTGCCGAACGGACAAATACAACTAAAATATTCAAACTTACTTTTTCAAATAACTTTTTATAGCACATATTTTATTACCAAAAAATACAAAAACTGACATATGGTAGCCGCAACTTCTTTCCATTTAAAATATTTGTAGCCTGGACAACATATTCTATGTGTGAAAAACAAATTTTAAAATTGTTTTGATAACTTTTGCAGCAGTTTTCTGTGAACTCTTAAGATGTTTCATACGACGTAATGAAAGCTCAAGCAAGATTTCAGAATCGAAATTCGCCTTCTTGACTCGATTCGATCCCATAAACAGTTTAAGTTAGTTTGAAATTAATTTTCATGTGTCATTTTATATTTACACTGTAGAGAAAGCAATATTATACCAATATTGAGAAAAACTTTTTGTTGTTGAGTAATCCTCGTTTTGCTCGCAGTTTAATTCAGAATTTTTTAATTTGATTTGAGAGTAGGGTTTGTCAAAATTTAATTTTCTTAGAATTTTAAAACACTCAAACTAATCTCAAAAGTTTCCTTTTCGGTCAAAACGAATGGCAGATTTTTTTTGCAGATTTTTAACATGGGATTCCAAACTGAGCATTTTTTTTTCATGAAAAGAAAATAGCAAATCACTAACAGATTTTCCATCCAATTTTTACAGATATTATTTTATTTAGAAATTTATTTTCTGGGGATGAATTTTATTCATAGAGCTAAGCATTGAGCTAAGCAATCCATTTTATGCACGAACTTAGGGGAAGAGGGGGCATAATGCCCACGTTAAGAAGAAAGCCTTGTTTTAGAATACATTTGAAAAGATTAACTTTAATTTTTGATTGTGTTTGAAAGTTTGGTTTATTTTTTATCTAAATCTGATAGTTAGAATAACGAAAAGGTCAAAAACGGCCACAAATTTAATGAAGTTTGAAGAGTAGGTTGAAAATTGGATTTCAGATTTAGTAGGGGCATAATGCGCATATGTGTGTACCCAATCGCGCCGTTTAACGTTTAATGAGTGTTTATTAATTCAAGTGCCTCCGAAAGTATTTGCCAGGTAAATACACTTCTGCTCTACTTCACAGATGGAAAAATGTATTGCTATGCGCAGTGCTGCCAGATATACTGAAATTATTGTGAATAGTTAATTAAATCTATATTAAATTTAGGAATTTTCAATATATTTGTTTATATTCAAGTTATGTTTTCCAATACAACTTATAAATATCTTTAAAATTGTTGTGATGGAACTGCATATAAATTTAAACAAATATGAAACATGCTTAAAGATAAACGGACATGGCGCGTTTTGCCCCACCTAGACATTTTTATTAAAAATCGTTCAAAATAACATAAAAAATAATTGAATAAGGAAATTTTTCATTTTGTGATGATTTTCAAGACCAATGTTCATCATTGTAACAGATGTCAGGTAATTTTTTTTGTCGATAGATGCCGTAATTCCTTACGAAAGTCAAGGCACAAATTGCAAGGAATATGGCTTGAAAAGTATTTTTGGATTTTTGCAAGGATTTATCGCATATTTGATGCTAATTTTTTGTGCAAAAGGTTTCTACTGCTAATTAGAAGGAAATAGCGTACCGAGTTCTTGAAATAAGTGTAAATCTAGCTAGATATCGCAGTGGGGCGTTTTGCCCACACTGGGCATTATACCCCCAGTTCCCCTACACATATGGGATCTCAGTGAAACTTCATTTTTCTTCGAAGAGATCTAATTTAACCTTAACATTAAGGCGTACATCTTTCGATGATATGGCTAGCATCTCACAAATGCTAAAACCACCAGACCATAGAAAGAGTACTACATGTGCCGTGAATCAGATTTGATCTCATGACCTCTAGCTTAGAAGACTTGAACGCTATCCTCTAGGCCACGGTCGGCGGCTTTCCAATACTCAAGGAAGAGAGTTTCATTCTATTTGGTTAGAAAAATTTGAATATTTTTCACCTAGTAAAACTCAAACAAGAATCAACTTATAAAACTCAAACATTTCAAAAATTTATTCATAATTCGAATAGTTAGATGATAAAAATACGCAGACTATTGATTGCAGTTTGATTTGTTAAAAATAATTGTTGTTCAACATCTTAAATGTTTTGGCTTATTTATTTTTACTTATAGACAAAAAAATGCAAAATATCTATTACGCAAGCTTCTCTAAGAAGAAGTTTAAGAATTTATTTGCAAGAATTGTATTTTTCCTTTACTTGCACGAATGTGATGTTGTTTCTAATACTCCATGTTTGCTTAGGAAGCAGTTCTTACTTTATTAAATTTTGGCCGTTTGGCTGTTGTACACACTTTGAGAAACCGTTGATTTTTTCCCTTAACTGATGAGAAAAAAAACGTTTCATTTCATGAATGTTTATTTTAGTTTTCTAAAGTATGGTGTAGTATGGTGTACGGTAATGAGTTTTCCTCGCAAAAATGCTCTTCCGCTCTTTTCAACATCAGTAATTTTTTTTTCAAAATTTTGTATCCATCTTTATCTATTTTCAATTCTGATATTTTCTCTCCAAGAATAAACCTTTCCACCGATATGCCGAAAATGAATTAACAAAAATCAATTAAATGGTGGTTAGCTTATCTTTAAAAGGATTGGCAAAATATTTATGAAAGACGAAAGTCTACTAAATATTCTATCAAAACCAGTTTGGAAGACTTTAAAATTGACGCTAAAAAAGAATTTTATATTCATCCATATTCCATATTTGATGATAAATGATAATTTGAGTTTTAAATATCAATGTTGAGCAATGAAAAGTTGTTCATATAAAATTAAAATATTTAAAACATAAGTTTTCGCCAGCATAACGTCAGACACAGAAATATTTCGTTTAGTTCAATTCAAATAAAAATTTACAAATCAAAACTTTAAACCAAAAATGAAATAAGATTCAACGAACTCATTTTTTTTCCAAAAATATTTTACTTGCATAGTTTACCTTTACGTTGTAAAAAATTTGATTAATCAGAAAACATCAAGTTTGTTTTAATATGATGGAATTGGAAAAATGTAATAAATTTTTAAACCAATCCTGCATATCAGGGCTTATATACGAAAACAAAAAGACTAAAATGAAGTTTCCAGAATTTATTCAGCACGTATCCGGGTTGGACAAATCCTAGCTATTTTATATAAAAAAATGACAAAATCCGGGTATTTGATTTCAAAATTGACGACCAATATCCGGGAAATATCCGGGAAAAGTTTGTCAAAACCCAGAGATTAGTAAACAAAAATAAAAAAAAAACCAAACACATTTTATTTTCTTTAAACCCATCGACAGATTTCAAATCGTATTTAAGCTTCCAGAAAACCTTTCATAATTTTTTTATGAAACCAGCTCAAAAACTTCGTTTTGGAGGCATATATAAAATAATGTTCAACACATTTTTTTGTTATATTTACCAAATACAGTGAATTAATCCGGGCATTTTTCAATGAAATCCTGTCAACTGGGGCGGGCCAGACTGTTACCAAATTTTGTTTTAAATAACCGAGAAAACCTGGATAAAACCGGGCAATCTAGCAACTATAGATATGAATATAATAAAGATAGATTATAGACGATTTGGTTTTAATTATTGATGATTTATCCAATCAATCCATTCAACTTGTTTGAAATATTTTACATTTTTATATGTTAATGAGTTTTTCTGGTAATATGCGCATACAGCCGACTGCTCATGAGCTCAGCTATATCTCGAAACTGGAATGTCTTACATAGATCAAATATTATAGAAAAATTAGCCAAATAAAACAAAATATCAAACCTGTATTCTTAAAAATTAAGAAAAAAGATATTTTTCGAGTAATTGCATTTGTTTGAAAAATCTAACCAAATGTGACTTGAAGATCTTTTTTCATCGCTTTAAAATGTTTCTCCACACGAAAAAATTACTATGAAATCAGTTTTTCTAATATGTCAATCGTTTCAGTTTAATATTAACTTCTTAATGCCAAATTTTTAAAGAAATAGAAAACTCTCAATTTTTTTGAATTTTTTTTTTTTAAATGTATGTTATGGATCCACTTGATCCCCTCGAGTCTAAAAGCATGTATTTTTCTTCTGAATGGATGTTGATAATTGCTAAGGGCGAAATTATTAATATTAACCCAATGACTAATATTTATTCAATAATTTCCTAATAAAAAGGACTTAAAGAAGTGCTGTTACCTTAAAATAGAAAATTGTGCTTTTAAATATGCAATGAATACTGGGTAGTGAACTAACTTTTAGAATTCTTTTTGTTTAACACTTATAAACGGTGAAATGAAAACAAATATAGTCAAAAGGTTCAATGAAACTTTTATCTCCAGATTTTGCATAATTGTTGCCAAAGCTTAGGGACCCTGATTAAAGGATCAAGTCTCCTTTAACTTAAAAAATATCACAATTTTTTTAGTCTCACGAAAATGCTTTTAGTTCATTTCTGGAGCTCATATAAACTTGAAATTACACTCTGTCAGAAAATGCAAAACACGACTATCTGCTGATTTTTCCAAAAAGGTCTGATGAAAATAAAAAAAAGGGATTAGGTACCCCCACTCTCCACTACAGAATCTCTAAACAAAAATGTTAGTAGTTTTTCTTCCAACCCACTTGAAATTCTTAAATATACAAAATTGTAACTTTTGGCAAAGTTATTGATGATAAGACATTGAAATTAAAGTCGAGTTTTGAATGCCCATATCGCACAGGATAAATGTCTTTTAGGGTTTTTTTTGAAAAAAAAATGCAACACTTTCATTTGTGAATAACTTTTGAGCGGTTTGATGAAAATTTATAAAATTTTCAGTGATACTACCTAGTAATATAATTGTTCACATGTGCAATTTGTGGTGTGCTATTGAGTAGTTTTTGAGATAGCGTCGAATGAAGAAGTTAATTGACTAAAATGTTATGTCAATTTCCTAAGTAATAACATTGAGAAACCTTTGAAAGTGTCTTGGAAGGAAAACGGTCGCTTTTGGAGGCATTTAAATACATTACATTTACATTTGGCCGTTAATTGTGTCAATCGGTCTGGACCATCTTCCACAGATTTGTCAGCCAAATTTAGTACTAGATATCATTTCTATTACAATTTTCTTCTCGCTCTTCCTTGGAACATTTAGGCGAGTATTTTCAATGGAAATTTTTGACGACAGATCCGCCAGCAGCCTGCTAAAAATTACGATTTCCTTCAGGATTTTTTTTTAATTTCACCCCGCTAACGGGTCTTTTTTTATCGTATTTTGCTTAGTTTATCGGTGGACAGCTTTTTATCATTAAGACAATCCTCCAAGAAAATTCTCCAATAGAAAGGTTTGGATGGCGCTTTGCTAAACCTCTCACTTCCCATACCTTCATGGGATTTATCATTTTTTACTTATATTTAAATTTCAGCTCACTGTTAGATCCTATAAAACTTCTAGAACGATTTACCTCATGAATTTTGGTCGCTTAGTTGGTTTCCAGTTGTTTTGAAGATTCTCAATGGGTCTTTCCTAGATTTTTCACAATCCTGGGCAAAAATTTTGGCCAACGAATTTATTCATTAGATGCTATCTCAAAATATACTTTACAGATCGCCACTAAATTTTGCACTTGTAAACATTCTATTACTAGGTACCAACACTGAAAACTTTATCAAATGTCATCCATTCGTTCAGAAGTTTGTTCGCATATGAAAGTGTTGTATTTTTTTTTGATACTGTAGTTATTATGAAAAAAAATAGGATAAAATTTAATGATTTTTACTATTGAAGCATTTAATCTCAGCTTTTATAAAAATCTCAATTAAAAATCTTGCAGTATAAATAGAAAGGATTAATAATGATTTGGGATCATTAAGAAATTTCTGAACATTTTTTTTTATGCTTCCAAAAAAACTAGGGGAGAAGGGGTAACGTTGGCCACTCTAAATATCTCAGATGTGTGTTGAGATAAAAATCTCAATCCAACTGTCATCGTCGTCGCTTTGCTCAAGCATATTTTTCTCAATGTTGCTGACCTAACTACGCATTATATGCTTCTTTTATATATCATGCTTAAAAAAGTTAAAAATTTAGTTACATAATTAAAAAAGCACTCGTTTATTGCATCGATGGGGAACCTAAAGTTAATAACAAACATATGCTCATATATATGCTTATGATCTTACTTTTGTCATGTTTTTTCAACGTGGGAACTGATTTTTTTATGAAACATCAATAAGTCACACAAACACAAATGCAAATCATAACTTGTGGGGAATCGTGGGCCACACATCTTGGGCCATCTATATTTTTATGTTTTTGTACACATTCAAAACTTAAAATACATTTTCTCTATCTGTAAAGTTCTCTTATGCCAAATGAAGAGTTAAGAAAAATATTTTTTCCATCCCAAAAAGGAAATTTTGCAAAACGTTCACGAGCCAGGTTTTTGAATATATTTGATCATACACATGTCTCTTTTTCATTTCATCATCTGGAATCGCTTTAAAGTAAAAAAAATGAATTATGGAATTACAGTTTTGGGTCAACTCATAAATTTTGCATGTTATTTGGTCAGTTTGGATTTGGTGGCCCACGATTCCACACCATTTTTCAAATTCAAAAATATATTGTTTTTTTTTTTAAACAGATAGAACTTGGGGAATGTAACTTATTATATAATTTAAAAAAAAAATGTCAAATAATACCTTAAAAATGTGGAAAACCATCCCAGTTTTTTATTTTCATTTTATCTTTTATAATAAAGAAGTTATGGAACAAAGTAAAAAAGTGGCCCATGATTCCTTACTCTCCCATATTTTTAATGCACCCTAATTCGAAACTCACAGCAAGTTCAGCCGCGTTTTTCTTTTACGGCCGTCTCTAAATATTTGAAATCAACGTCAAGAAGATGCGCATACGACCGAAATATTTCCATTAAACCGCATCCCTTACTATGTTCTATTAAAAAGAACTGTGGGTTCCGACCAAGGCTTACCGGACAAAACGAGGGCTCACTGTAGTTTTCTGCTGCCTGGTTGAACCACACATCGACGGATGAACGTGAACGACGGGGCGGGACGTCTCATTTGTTGACCACGGTTTACTTGGCTTCCTGGGCTGGTTTTTGGGGATGATCCTGGGATTCCTCGTTGTCATCGGGGTTACAAATTACGGCCACACAAAAATTAACATTTAACACACTACATTTACTATCTTAACAATTTACTTCTTAATTTAACGATGGCGACACATTAGAATTCACGAACAAAAAAGGCTGCCCGAGTATACGCGGTGGCTGACGCTGCACAATGGGGAAAAAAGTGTACAAACCGCGAAGAAATTCAATATCTTTCGTGCTACATGACCCAAATCTATGAAAATATACTTTTCATTTGTAAAAATTTCCGGGGAATCGATTGGACATAGTTTCAAACGCCGCACAAGCTTACGAACGGAGATATAGTGCCTTTTTAACCCCTTATTCCCCTATATTTTGTAAACATTTAAGAAAAACACTGATTCGAACCAGAGAATTTTGAATGAAAACAGACCTATCGTGTGTAATTTTTTCTGAGGAATCGAATGAAGGCTGTTCTGGCCTCCGCACGCTTCAGAAAATGGAGTTATGGCTGTTTTTACCCTCAATTCCCCTATATTTTTCAATTTTTTCAGAAAAAAGCTTATTCGAACTTGAAAATTTTGAACCAAATGGGTTGTATTTTGTGTGTTTTTTTCCGAGAAATCGAATGAATGCTGTTTGAGCCCCCGCACGCTTTGGAAAATGGAGTTATGGCTGTTTTACCCTAAATTCTCCTCAATTTTTCAAATTGTTAAGAAAAAGCATGTTCGGACTTGAAAATTTTGAATCTTTTGGGACGTATCTTGTGTGATTTTTTCCGAGAAATCCAATAAAGGCTGTTTGAGCCACCTCACGCTTCGGAAAATGAAGTTATGGCTGTTTTTACCCTCAATTCCCCTACATTTTTCAATAATTTAAGAAAAAAAGCATGTTCGGACTTGAAAAATTTGAACCAAATGGAATGAATCCTATGTGATTTTTTCCGAGGAACCCAACGAAGCCTATTTGAGCCACCGCACGGATTAGGAACAGGAGTTATGTCTGTTTTACCCTCAATTGCCCAACATTTTTGAAATAGCTCAGAAAAAGCATGTTGAGACCAGATAATTATAAACCAAAAGTAAAGTATTTTGTGGAGTTTTTTTCGAGGAATCGAATGAAGGCTGTTTGAGCTGCCGCACGCTTCGGAAAATGAAGTTATGGCTGTTTTACCTTCAATTCCCCTACATTTTCAAATTGTTAAGAAAACGCATGTTCGGACTTGAAAATTTTGAATCTTTTGGGACGTATCTTGTGTGATTTTTTCCGAGAAATCCAATGGAGCCTGTTTGAGCCACCGCACGCTTTGGAAAATGGAGTTATGGCTGTTTTTACCCTCAATTCCCCTACAGTTTTCAATGGTTTAAGAAAAAATCATGTTCGGACTTTAAAGTTTTGAACCAAATGGGTTGTATCTTATGTATTTTTTTCCAAGGAATCCAACGAAGCCTATTTGAGCTACCGCACGGATTGGAAACAGAAGTTATGGCTGTTTTACCCTCAATTTCCCTACATTTTTCAAATAGCTCAGAAAAAGCATGTTCGGACTTGAAAATTTTGAACCAAATGGAACGTATCATGTGTGATTTTTTTCGGGGAATGCAACGAAGCCTATTTGACACACCGCACACATCAGAAACAGGAGTTATGGCTGTTTTACCCTAGATTCCCTTTCCCTTTCAACCATGATCGGACTTGAAAATTTTTAGCTAAACGAGACTTATCTTATGCAATCTTTTCCGAGGAATCCAATGGAGGCTGTTTGAGCCACCGCAAGCTTTGAAATAGTGAGTTACGGCTGTTTTTACCCTCAATTCCCTACATTTTTCTGAAATCATTGAAAAATGTAGGGGAATCGAGGGTAAAAACAGCAATAACTCTGTATTTCAAAGCGTGTGGTGGCTCAAACAGGCTTCATTCGATTCCTCGGAAAAAATTGCATAA
>NC_073693.1:236796573-236824881 GCF_029784155.1 Uranotaenia lowii | reverse complement strand
GAACGCACGCCTCTTCTGCCAGCTTGCGCTTCACGCGGGCCAACATTGCGTGAGCGCTCACTTTGTCACGCCTGGAACCGTTTTAATTGGCCGCCTTCAGTTTGGGACAGCGCGACTTGAAGTGACTCTTCTCGCCGCACCCGAAGCACCGACTGCCACCTTTCTTTGACGCGGTTCGCAATGCGTGGTTAGCTACCGCTGGTTCACCTCGTGGTTGAATAGATGCAGTGCTGGTGTTTTGGAGGAGCTCCGAATCAAGGAACAATCGCTTGATGTCGACGATTGACCTTGAGCTCAACTCCTCTGGCGGCAGAGCATCCAGCGCACCCTGGATGTGACTGTAGCCTGGCGGGATTGCCAGCAGCAACGAGTGGACCTTCTCGCCTCTGCTCAGGTTCGCTCCCATCCGATCCATCTCCCGTATGATGAGGTCGTACTCATAAAATAGAGACGACAATGAGTCAAACCTCTTCATAGGGAGATTATTTAAGCGCTCACGCATCGCGATGATCGCACTCGTACCTTTTACTAGGTAGGAGTCGCAGATGATGTCCATGGCGTCTTTAACGAAATTGACTCCAACATGTTAAGGACATCGTTGTTGACGGCCATCACAAGCTCGTCCATCGCAGCTTCCTCCTGTTCCATCAGCCTCTGGAACCTTACAGCTCTGACTGCTTCTTCCTCAGAGTCCTCCAACGACAGCGATTCCACCTCCTCCGTTGGAATCCGGATCAGGGTGTGGGAGAGCTTTAATCTGGCCAGACGTCTCTCAAGGCGCATCTTCCAGGCTCCAAAGATCTCCGTCCGACCGTCGAACAGCAGTTCTTTCGAGAACCCGGCTGCCGTGTGAGGTAGCGCCAAACCAGCCTCGGCCTGAGGTAGCTGCTGGCCTCTGAAGGTTGGTTGACCACCAATTGCTGATTGACCACCAGCTCCGCCTACTGCGCCTACCCTTCGAACTTCGGGTTCGACATCGCAATCCAAAAATAACCGAATCGAAAAAACTACAAATCAGTTAAAGCCAGTTAACCACTGGGCCCATAACCTGTTGTAATATCGAAATAATGAACGCAGAATTTATATCGGAAAACTGATATCGTAATAATCTTTATTTACGTCAAGTGATGTTAAACGGTCAGGTTACAATAGTGATTTATATTGATAATTGGATTGTCCGCCATATTGGCAACATTTCCCTATTGGTTTCCGTAGTGTTCAACTGGCAACAATTCCAGTGAACACTACGAATTCACTCTTCATCGATTCTTGTAACAATAGCGAATTGACGTTCTCACTTGAGACTCTCTGTTGTTGTTTATATTCGCCACGCGGTCAGTACCGTATAATCGCCGCGGTATAAACAGTCGGTAGTCGTCGTCGCGAGTGAGTTTCAACAGAAATAACACGTTGTTGTTGTTACAGTGTGCGGTAAAAGACAATGTTTAATCGATATTCCTTTCATTTTAGTCGCATAAAAAGGCACTAATTACGAACAACGGAAAATATGTGCATATAAACCTATTGAATTCGGAAAAACCTGCATATTTTAAGGCGATATTCGGGTTGGTAAATACCGCACGTTCTTACTAAACAACTCTTAATTTTTTTTCGATAAATTTTTAGAATTCGGGTTATCAAACCTTCAAGTATTGTAAAATGATTCAAAATTCTGCAACCATGCTTTGCTAGAAATTTTTGCTTTAATTTTGCTCGAATAAAGGTGGTACAATAAAAAAATATGTTCTCCGTTCAGGTTCAGGCATATACAAATACCACGGTTATGTCAATTTTTGGTTATAAAAAAGCAGCTGGTCGGTTGACCAGCATTTTCAAGCAGGAATTGAAAGCACAAAGATGCCAAGTTTTGGCAATGATGGATACTAGAAAGTGCTATCATTATGTGAAACCTTCACTTGGAATAATTTTGGCATCCCTATATGGAAACTGAGAGCCAAATATTGGCATTATTCCACATTTGTTCGGACTAAATGATACCAAATTTAATATTCAAGGCATAATAGCCTACTTTGATATAGTTTTGCAATAAATGTCTTATCGTTAGACACGTTTTAAATTTACCTCTAGAAAAGAAAAAAATCAGCTAAATTTTCAAAAATGTATATAAGATCAATTCAAAATCTCAGACATGGTCTCCATATCCTTTCGATTTACTCACAATGTTCCGAAAATCATTTTTTTTTTCAAAATCGTAGGATAAAACAAGGAGGTAGAGGTGGGCTTTAGCCTAATGGCGAACGTCTTTGGATTTTAAGCCAGAGGTCCATTGATCGAATCTCACCACTTTAAAATCTAGGTTAAGGAGATTGTGTGAGTCTTCGGACGTAAAATAAACACAAATACCACGAAATGTTACAATGTAACGTATACCCTACGGAGTATAAAAAAATGCAAAATATCTCTACGGAGAATAAGAAAAAAAAATAATAAAAAAAATAAAAAAAAATTTACGGAGTATAAAAATACTGCAAACTCTATGGATACGCTGGTCATATCTGTACCAACACGTGAAAAGGATATATCTCCAAAAGAAAACAAAAACCATTTTCAGTACCTTCTGATAGGCCAAAATTTGCACGACTTAAAGGTAAAACCCTTTTAAGAAAATGAGATTCCGTTACATTAAAAACTCAATTTGAGTAAAGGATCTATAAACATTCTTAAACCAGAACTGCCATCACATTGATTTACACCCTTTACTAAAGTACATATTTCGCTACTACTTCGTAAGCAAACTCAGAATAATCAATTTGAATCTTTATTCAACATAAAAACGTAGTTGCAAATGAATGCGGGCTTATAACCCGTGATGTCACATTTAAATCAGTATTTTCGAACTCAAATAAATCTTTTTTTCGGTATGGAAATTGGTATTTCAGGGTGATTAAAAGTTGGATTTCGGTAGTGATTCTGAAATCTTTATTTTGCCTTTTAATGCCTTACAGCATCTTGTATAATAGCTTTTTTCTGTTGTTAATAATTTTTTTTTATTAGTTTTAAAGGGTTCTTACTGTATTTTCTTCTCTAATATTTTTTACGAAAATAATTTTTGCTACTTTTGATTTCCATTATTGAGGCATTTGATGTCAAAAAAGGGGTTTAACTGCATAAAAACAAATTTCGAGAAAACACGCCTTTAAGTTGTTGTGTTTGGCCATTTTCCTTACGTTTTTCAAACAAAAATTATTTCTCTTCTTATATTGAGGTCTGTAAAAAAATTCTTAAAATCTGAAGAAATCACCAAATATAGTTTGAAACATGAAAAGTCGTTCCGTATTATTAACTCAAAATCGATCATTTTTGCATTTATACTCCTTTGGCTCTGAGGGCCTTAATTGTAAAAAATTACATATTGAATAGTTTTTGTTGGTTTCTCAAATATTGAAATAAAAACTCCTGATGCCTCCTTTCATGATTTCTCATAAGTGTGATCCTTATTGTATGTTTTTTACATTCTTTTGTGTTTTAAAATTTTGAAACCTGATACATGTTTAATCTCATCTCACTTCTCATGGTGCAATTATAAATACTATAGAATATTCTATAAAAATAACAATGTTCCAAAATTTCAACGGATAGATAGCACTTTATTCGTAGATTTGTCTTTGAAAATTCAATTATCTAAAAGAAAATGTTTCTTCACTTTAAAATTTGAGCTATTCGATTGAAATATTGAAACACGTTAACTTATCATAAAAGCTTCCATAAAAGCTTCCATAAAAGCTTCAAGCTTCTTACTTAGCTTATCAAAAATTATTTGATCGTCTTCAATTTAACAGAAACCTCAATTTTCTTGATAGTCTTGCGTAGGCTGAAATATATCTTATATTTTGTACAAAAATCTAAAAAATCGATATGAAATCGGTAGGGTAGGTGTTCCTAATTTGGCATGTGTACCTAATGTTAACATACCGTTCGATTTTGACTGTTTTTGACGTTATTATTCATTTTTCACAATTATAAAAAAATGATAATGTAACGGATCATGTGAACCTTCATTTTACAAACAAATAAGTTTTCTAACTCACAGGATTTTATGTAAAATCCGGATTGTTTCAAAGTATGTCCAAATTGAATGGAATTGTTAGCAATTTTTTTAAAAAACACCTGTTTAGAAATGGAAGATTTAAGCTGAATTTGTTATCATGATTTAAGTAATAGGTATGTAAGAAACATGTTTTTTCGTGTAAAAACTAAAAAAAGCATATGTCCACAATTTGGAACATTATTTTCAATGTGTTCCTAATTATGGACATACATGAAGTTTTCCAAACTATATCAAAGTCATAGAATGTATTTGAAATAAATTTGATTGATTGAACTGTGTTTGAACTTAATTTCCAACGATCTGTTAAAATAAACTATTTTGAGTTAATAAAACACGATTTTTTTTACTTCAGTGTATCTCAAAGCTAAAAATGTTGAAAAAATATTTTCGCCAGGTTGTAAAGAACGCACCCTTCACAACAGAGAAAGAATCCATCGAGAGACAGAGAGCTTCTCAACGAGCACAGAATCGAAAGGAAATATTAAAATAAATCTCAATAAAATACGTTGTATACCGTCATCTGTGGCATCATGCAACACTTTTCAACTTCAATGGCTTCTAAAAACCTAATATTCACATCAAATCCTACCGTTGGTACATCAATAGTTTTAACGTTAATGGGACATCAAATTAACGTAGCAAGAAAATTATTTGGTTCCACCAGTTATTTTTAAATTTACAAAACATGCGATTTTCATCCTCCTAATAAAAAGGGGTGAGTTGCAAAAACCTTTGTTTTAATAAAAAAAAAATAAAAAAAAATTGAATAGTTATAGTTTTTGACATATATGTGATGACGTTACGCATAAAGCACGATCTGCAGTTATTTTTGATTTTGTTAGAATTAAAGTTTGTATTTTTCTGTAAAAGATTTTTTTTTTAATAGAAAGCATAAGGGTGCTGTATACATTTAGGGGAAAAAACACTACAAAATAATTTACATCATATTCTAGCATATCGAAACAAGATTTAAACTGTGAATCATCGGTTTGTATGTCGATGCATTTTAGCTGGGACTGGTAACGAAATTATAAAAATATTTATTTTTAAAAATTAAATGATTGTCTGAAAAATATTCATACACCAACAGTGTTGATATAGGATAATATAATCAACATAAAGTTTGTAGATAAATTCACTAAGCCAATCCGTCACATTGTGTAAAGTTTTTTACGGCATCCAAAAATGTAAACATTTCGATTTTTTAAATTTTCTATGAGAATCAAAAACTTCAAAAAACTATCTCACGGCGTGAGAAACTATGGCATCATCGTTTTGTTATCATGAAATGATATTTTTATTACATTAAATTAAAATAAAAGTTAAATAAGTGTTGTGGTTCACAAATGTTGCATCGAACCATGCTGTTGCACGATGCTCTGTTTGATTGTACTTATGTGTATTAATTACAATGAATTTTCTACTTTTTGAAATATAATAAATGTATCCATTGGAAAAGTAAAAGTTTGAATTTTAATAAGCTCAACATCCACTACTTTCTTCAAAACTAGCGTAAAGGAATGTTGTGTAGGATTTTAATAGTCCTTATTTCTCTATTCATATCCCAAAA
Organism: Uranotaenia lowii; assembly: GCF_029784155.1. Classification (NCBI taxonomy): domain Eukaryota; kingdom Metazoa; phylum Arthropoda; class Insecta; order Diptera; family Culicidae; genus Uranotaenia; species Uranotaenia lowii. The sequence goes on along the minus strand of NC_073693.1, from coordinate 236,819,242 downwards.
ACGTTGTAAAATTTATAAAAAAGTGAGTTTTGAGATTTTTTTTTAATTAAAGTATTAAAAAAACAGACCCATATGCAAAATCAGAAACAAAAAGTGTAATATTGAGTATGCTGATACATTTTTCCTCATATGTTAACATAAGGAACACCCATATGTTAACATTAGGAACAATTATTGCCAAATTAGGAACATCGACACACTGTATAAAACATGATATTTTTCGTAAAATAAGGCTTGAAATGATTATTTCAAACCAAAACAGAGTTCAGAAAAAAAAAATTTCGAACATAGTTACCAAAAAATTGTATATCTAAGTATTAAAGATTCAGCGTAATAATATCAAATCTAAAAACCTCTGACAAAATATAGCGAAATTAGGCTCAACTACCCTATGTTTTGCCAAAAATCGGTATTTGGTATATACAGATTCTTGGTCGAAAATTTGCTCAAAAATCGGTATAAATACCGATAAATCGGTACATGTGGCATCGCTGCTTATAACTAAAGCTAAAAATAAGAAAAAAAAACATAGGGTGTATCTTAAGCTGAATAGAATTTCACTTCCTTCATTATTGAGTTTTGGATTTATCACCGCGATTGTTTGTTCTTCGAAATTATCAAAGATTTCCTTCATTATTGCACTACTGAGAAAGTCAAAATAACTAACAGTATTGCAATAAATTTTTGCATTTCTTGGACGGTTATCGTCAAAGGACGAATCGGCTATGTCCAGTCAATTAGGAACATTCTTAACGATCAGTCTTACCCATCAGAACTGATTCTAGACATCCCAAAGCAGGTTACTTTTGACATAAGCTTTTGCATCCCATTGTTAAACATTGATTTTCTTGAAACATGCCAAATAGTTCATACAACCTGTTCAAAACTGACAAAATTTTTGATTTTTTCTCAGTTTGGTTTTGACAGTTCTCTTTGGTGTGTTTAAAGACATCTGGTGACCCAGCCAAAAATAAAAAAAATGGTTCAAAATGGTTGTTGGAAATTTTACACAGATTACGTAGGCTAGCTTGTACGTCTGTGATAATAGGAGAAGGTCAATAATGCAGTTCCGAGCCGTGCTGAAAATAGCATCGGCAAGTAGAATCAGGAAAAAAGAAGGTCGCATACTTTCGGATTTACTAATGTATTTTTTTGTAATACCAGAGTTCCAATCTTTAACCTAGAAAAAAATCCGAATCAATCAGATTTTTAAAAAAGGATTACCTCTTTGATATATCCATTCCGAAAACCTCTAATATTCAATTCATCGATATTTCAATTTGTTCTACTTAAAGCTTCATTAAAATCCGTCACTCCATCGAAACGGGCAAAGCAATGTTGTGCATTTCGAAAGCCACCAACCGCTGACCCCGAATTGAGTTCTATGCTATCATTTAATTGGACGAAACTGGCCACAACGGGTATTCAATTTGAAACTCTGTCAGTTTTCCACTTTGCCATCGGAGAGGAGGCAGCGTTGTTGGCGGTCTAAAGTTGACCTCACTCGACTCCCCGCAGCATCCGTCGTCGACTAGAATCGAATTCAAAGAGGAACGCCAAGAGGAACAATTCGAGACAGATGGAGCAAGGAAAACTTTGTACCCCACAAGCCTTAGCCGACTGGCTGAAGTGGAGACAAAACCAATCTGGGGCCAGAATTAGACCTCGGTAAATATATGAAACCAACAAGTTATCGCTACAATTTGGGCAGTAAATTAAACTTGCCAAGTCCTTGAAAGCCGCCGCCTGGTGGCTAGAATGCTATCTCTGGCGGTGTCTGGTTCTTGCCATTTTCTAGGCCGGATCACATCCCAGTGCAGGAGAGAATCATCGAAGAAGAAGAAGAAATGGGATGCGGTAAACGGTGAAATATATGGCCTTTTAGTCGTTCTACTCTGCACCTTACTCATACACCTTCAACCCTTTGTTTCCACCCCATTAGCTGATTTTGCTACTCAGGCCGCCGATGCACCACAAACAGTTGTGCATCTTTGGAGTCTGAATATGGTGTTCTCTGGTGGAATTTGATAGCAGCTTTTAGACGGTTTTATAGAACAGTTTCAGGGTCGATGTACAACTGAATGAATAAGAAATAAATGCATTTTTAAGGAATCAAATCTAAACATAGCAGAAAAGATTTTTTGAGTTTTAATTATTGTATAAAGGCATGCAAGACTAACAAATTTTAATGCGAAGGATAACAAATTTACTCAAAAGTCCAAACTTATGTCAAAACCTAAGCAACCAAAAGTCACATATTTATTTAAATGAAGGCTTTGAAAGTTACATATTGGCTGGCGAAGAAAAACAACTACCCAATTACCTCGAGTGAATAATATGTACCTACTCATTGATAAACTTGAAAGTTGCAAAAGTGATTTGTATGTACGTTGTATGGGACCTTAGTCACAAAAAAGGCAGAAAAGTACTCAAAAAGGGATTTAGTAAGTCACAAAAAGTGCATTGAGGTGCTTGCTTCCTGGCTGGCTGGCTGTATGGTTGGCCGGGTGCACCTGCAGGTATGCTACGGAATCGTATCACCACTCCGAGTTTAAGTTTCAGTTAGAACAACATCAAGGTGTGGTATTGTGGTAGCCTGTTTCAATGTCATCACGAAGGTAGGAGTTCGATCCCCAAGCCGAAAAAAATTGGTTTTTTCATGAAAAATTGGGTTTTCATAATTCTCCCGTTGAGCGACCTCTTCCCGTGATCCGATCTAGCCCAAATTTGGCATGAGATCTTGTAACTTTTTCAAAAGTCGGGTCATTTGGGGCATTCTAATGCACAGTGGTCAAAAATGCAAAACACGTGATCGTTGTTTATAACTTTTTTTGTTCTCATTTTAGGTTATTGGTGTCTGCGGAGTTTGAAATCAAATTTTTACAACTTTGTCTCAGATGTCAAGTTTATAAAACAATTATTTTCTAAACTGTAGGCTTAACAAGAAACCTAACCTCTAAAAATTAGTTTGTCGATGACATCATAGAGCTAAAACCTATAAAAGAGAAGTTAGGAATTTTATCTTACTTGTAGGGGATTAATCAGACATTTTTTTTTTATTATAGGGCTGATTTTACTGAGAAATTTCTCCGCAGACACAAATGACCTTAACTGTTAACTAAAAAAACTTATAATCAACGATCACTTTTTTTGTATTTTTGACCACTGTGGAATTCAGCCAAAGTTAACATTTATTTGTCTTTCCACACTTTGGAGGGGAGAGGCAAATGAAAACCAATTCTTAATTTCAAATTTAAAATAGTGGTTAAAAACATTTAAAAAAAACTTAACTTTTTTGTATTACAATTGTTATTTCAAGTTGCAGCTCTCATTGTAAAGATATGAAGGATAGTAGTGAAACTTTGTAACAACCTACATTTCGCTTGCCAGAACTTTTTCCAAATGCATCAGGGCAATTTTATCTAATAACCTGACAAATTACAGGAATTTAGAGTGTCAAATGTCCATCCAAATCCGTCAATATCCGGGCAAAATAGTGCAAAACTTAGAAATTATACAATTAAATTCAAGAAGAAAAACACTCATATTGTTCTTGTTTTTCTTAACCGGAACAGATCAGCAGAACTTGAATCATTTTAAAGACTTTCATCAGGTCATTTATTCTTATTTTGTTAAAATTTGTTCAAAAATTTCGTTTTTGAACAGAAAAATCCAATAAAAATATTACATAAATTAAAGTTTTTCATTTTATATTGCAAAAACGATAATAGATGCAAAATTCTGGCATTTTACCATGGAATCCGTGTCAGCGGGACCAGTTCTTTTCCAAATTTGGATCACATATTTGGTAGGTCCAGGTAAACTGGCAAGTTCACCATACATTCAATCGAGTGTTCAGTATTGGCCTAGCTACGCTTTTATTCAGAGCTATAACGCTTGATAAAAAAAACTAACTTTCAGAATTTTTTTTTAAATTCATTAGATAAATTATAACTTTTTCTCACATTGTTGAAGGACGTTTCTGAGCTTTTAGACTTAAAGCTTTTGAACTGTTCAATAATTTTGTAGAAAACCGCGGAGCGTTTCAACAAACTATTCAAAAAATAATTATGATTTATTTTGTTGTTCTTTTTGTTGATTTCCTCAAAACACTCATATTTTACAGAAAGGTGGAAGAAAACTTCGGCATCTTTTCTCTCATATGACAAAATTTCCCGCTGTTATGACATATGTACTTGGCACAAAGTTTAAGAAGAATCCATTCCAGCTCGGTTGCGCGGATTTCGTTGAAAATAGACCGGATTTCTCTAAGATTTACTCGCATTTTTTTTAAACTAAACTCATTTTCAGTTATTACAATTTTTGAATTTTACGTTCCAAAATTATTGTTTTGACCAAGTTAAATCTTTATAATTATCAACGGTGTTTTGAAAGCCTAAAATAAAAACTAATTTTTATAAAATTTGCTCGGATTTGTCCGGTCCGGATTCGAAAATTTCAGGCAACCTTATGTTAAAATCATTTATTTAGAAAACTAAGCTTTATTCTATAGTTTTGCCTAATAAGTTTAGAAATTCTTTCAATGGATTTTTAGTTTTTTTAGTTAACCTTTCAAACTCAAAAACAGAGAAAATTAACTTTAAAACTAGCAACTAACGCGACTGAAAAAAAATGTACATTATTTACATGGTAGCTTTGCTTTCAAAAATTGATAGCATTTTTTTAAATCAACATAATTTCGACCTTCCAATAAAAAGAGAACACGTTGCGCCATTTCAAGCGAATCAGCGAATTAAGGTACTGTGTAAAAAACGCTTTTAATTCAGTAACAGTTCTATGGAGTCTATATGCCTTAGGTGGCTCCAGAGAGTGTTACATACTATCCCAAGTTTTTAGAAAAAGTAAATAGAATAGTATTAGCAATCTTAGGAAAAATATTAATTATTTTACAGAAACTGATACCAAAACCTTGGGCGCGGGTTTTGATGAGATATTCGATCTATATTGCTGATAAATATTTGATTTTTTCTAAACAAACTTTTGAAAAACGATATAAAATTAAGTTCTGCATGAAGGAAGTTTATTTCTTGAAAATTGGTTCAATTAAATGTAGACACGCTGAAAACTACATGGAGGTTTGGAACGACCAAAAAGGGCTAAGCTTATGCGAAGCATTCATCCCATAATCAAAGATTTTGGAGGCAGATTTTTTTCTACGATATTTTTGCTCGAAAAATGCTTGAATTTAAAAACCTTCAAAAAAATGTTTCGTTTTTTCGGATTATTCATTTTTAAGTTCTATTACATTTGTAGTTTCTAGTTTTAAAACGCAACTTATTAAGGTATGTACTATAATCTCAATAATTGTAAGCTAAATTTGAATAATGCAGACTTAAGTAACAAAATAGAGAATTTGTTTTCATTGATGTTTGAATTTAAAAATTAGCTCAAGAGTCAGGAAGATTAAGGTTATTTGATTAGAGCATAGAACGTTATTTTAGGAAGCCTTCAATTTCTTAAAAAAAAAGATGCTTATTCTATGCTCAATTTAAATAAGCTTAATCTACCACATTCTTCACCAAATTCAAAGATATCAACAATCGATGAAAATATATAAACTCATAAACTTGATATAGAGAAACTCAGACACTTAGGACTTCCTGAATGGATTATAAAGTGGCTTGAGTCGTATCTAAACTCCCGCTCAGCTTACGTCCGAGTAAACTCCGTCTGTTCTGTGAACTTCGTGATACCTTCTGGTGTTCCCCAAGGTAGTCATCTTGGGCCACTTATATTTATCATGTTCGTGAACGATTTGTGCAATCAGCTGACCTCACAAAAGCTATTGTAAGCAGACGATTTAAAGCTTTTTCGCCAAATCACGACACCACTTGACTGTATTTTACTGCAGAATGATCTTGACGCTGTTCTAAGGTGGTGCAAGTTGAATGGGATGTTGGTGAATGTGGAAAAGTGTAAACTAGTGAGTTTCTCAAGATCACGCAACTTACTCCGCCATGATTACGTTATGAATGATTGCTCTTTGGAAAGGGTCGACACAATTAAGGACCTAGGTGTATTTTTTGACAGTCGGATGAGATTCCACACACACGTTGCCACCACAATCGCAAAGGCGTACGCAATGCTTGGCGAAACACTGTTCATTTCAACGAAATTTATGCTTACAAGGCTCTTTATTGCTCGATTGTCAGAAGCATTCTCGAGTACGCAACTCCTGTTTGGGCCCCGTATCAATCAACTCTTAGCCAATCCATCGAAGATGTCCAGCGAGCCTTTATTCGCTTCGCTCTACGGCAATTTGGATGGAATCCAGAAATCGCAACACCTTACGAACACCGATGTAACCTTATACACTTAGAAACGCTGTCCCGTAGAAGAAAATTCTTACAGTGTCTTTTCACATATGACATTCTGAGCGGCAACATCGAAAATAGTGAGTTGTTACAAAATGTCCATCTATTCGCTCCTACTCGCCCACTTCGAACTCAACAGCTCCTTTGGATTCCCGCTCACCGAACAACGTATGGATACTTCAACCCAATGGACACGTGCAGCCGTTACTTCAGTGAGTGTGCCAGCATTTTTGATTATGGCATTTCAAAACAAGTGTATAAAAATAGGTTAAGACAATTTTTAGCTCATTAAGTCTGTGCGAAATTATCCTTCGAAGACATTAAATAAATAAATTATTTTCAAAAATGAAAGTAAGAGATCAAATTTCTGTTGTTTTTGCAAATCCGATCCTTATTCAAGATTTAAGTTTGAAATTTAACTTTGGAATTAACTGCAGTATTAAAAATAATACAGAATACACCGAGAAAATGTGGAATTCCTTGCATAATTTAATACGTAGAGGTTACATGTTACTTTATTAGCAAACATTTTTCATTTTGACGATTTCATTCAAGATCAAAATCAGGGGTTTTCATAAGACAATACTGCCTAAATAAACTCAAATAATCCTTTATATTTGTTATTTTCATCTGAAAGTTGCAATTTTTTGTCTTTCTTATTGAGACTTTAGGCCTTTGGCTTGTTCATATTTGCGATCTTTTTTTAAACTCCGTAGAGATTACAATTTTCGTTTTTTGTTACATTGTTTTATTTTGTTAAATTTGCGTACATTTTACTTCCGTCGGCTCACAAAGTTTCCTAACCTAGATTTAAGTGTGGTGGAAATCAGACAGAAATAAAATAGTTTTGATAATAATTTTCATATTTTTGTCTTGAAAGTCAAACTTATTCACGAAATGAATCTGAACTTGAATTCGGCACATTGATATTGAACCTAAATTTTAATTTTGAATCCGTTCCCAAATTTCAATTCGATTTCTGAATTTGTTTTCCAAGGTGTAAAATCTCCTCAATCATTAATTTGTAATTTGAATTTTGGAAGTTTTGGTTTCAATTTGAATTAATTATCAATTTTTTTTTCAATCCGACTTGTGGAACTGAATTTTTTTATATAAATATCAACTAATGAATCTGATTCTGAGTTTTCAGTTTAGGATCGCAATTCTGAAGCTTTGATGTTTGAATTCTGCATAAAAATTGAATTCAAGAATTTTTAATCTCGAATATCTCGAAATAAAAACTCAGGATGGTATCTTATTTCCTTTTTTTCTATTAGTTAAATCATTATGTAGTTATTGAAAATGCATATAAGTTTCGAAAACCATGAAAAGAATTTATTATGAAATGCAAAACCAAATATGAATCAGGTTTCAAAACAGCTTTTAACTTTTAATTTCAAATGATGATTCAAATTGAAATTCAAGAATCCTAAATAAAATACAATTTTGAGTTTGATGACAAGGAATCAGCATTTCAATCAAGAAGTGAGAAAATTTCATAAAACTGTAGCAGAATTTTGAACCTGGAATTATTTTTTGAGGTTTTGGTATCAGTTCTGAGTAAAGGTTGTAACTCTTGAATAACCATATTTAATCATAAACACTTGATTGAGAATTTAAAATTTTGATTGTAGAGTGGAATACTTTGCTTGCTTTTTCTGGACCCTCATGGAAGGGGTTTAACCCCCAAAAGCACCCACCCCCCCATTATTACGGCCTTGTCGCCAGACAAACCAAATATATTTTATTTACTTTTTTTTTGTTTCGATTATAGTCGTTTTACCATTTTTATGGCATTCGCGACTTTATCAACGTTGCAGTTGGCGGATCGTTATTGAAAAACCATCCGGTACAACTGTGTTCGATGTTTACTCTTGGGCTCGAACTCGCGGACATCGGCTCAGGAGACAACAGACTTGCCAACTGAGCTATATCACAAGCCCCATATTTTATTTACGAATTTTGACAATTTGATGTTTTTAAATATCTCTGCAACCATTCCCCTTCCCATTACTATGTAGACTTCTTGAATTTAGACACACTGCTTTAAGGCAAATCAAGAAATTTTACTATCTGACTATGCTACAAAAATGGAAGTTTTTGGATGATGTGATGATAATGCTTATAAAAAATTCTACCCATTTATTTTTACCATCTCTCATATCTTGTAACTTTCTATCCGTTAAAAAAAATCATAATTTGAAGATGTCCTTCCGTAAAAGAATATCACTTTCACCGATAAGGTCGAAAAAAAATTACTGAAGAATTTCTAACATTTTTAATTTTCTGTATTTGTGTTGAACTTTATATTTTTATTCTAGTAAACAATTATTTCTTATATCTTTTTAGGAAAAGAATTTAAAATTGGGGTAATTTTGAAACTCTGTGCCATGAATTTATAAATAGCGTAATTTTCATATAGCAAAACTATAAAATAGCATAATTTGGAATTTCCTTTCAAATAATTCACATAGGTTCATTGAAGCAGAGAAAAAAACCGACTCCCATTCTCTAGTGGAGTCCTAAGCTTGATTGATTGTATCCGATGAATAAATATCACCGCGCACCTAACATGCAGAGTTTTATTATGAATTATGATTATGTCACCGGGAAGTGCTCTCTATATTATGTGAGTATAAACCCCCTCAACGCCACGAACTGGTGACAGTCGATTTTGGACTGCCAAAGTGCGGCAAAATTCCTATCTATCTCAACCTCGCTTCCTCCCACGTTCCGTCTTCGAAGCGCTGGAAATCGGGAAGGGAAGGGCCCTCACAAATCCACATCCGATGTTGATCGATCATTACGGTTGATTGAAGTGTTATAATCTGAATAAAGGCACCACCGTACGCATGGTTTGAAAAACCTCGGTGTGTACACTCATAGACATTAATAATTCAATAGTACATTTTCGCTGCGTTCGATGGGGAGCTGAGTTAAAAAAAAAATGGGGAAAAGTGGGGAGGGAGAAAATCCCGAAAAAACGCACCCCCGATTTAGGATATCGAGAGGGCGTTCCGAAATGATCGATTATGTATGAGCCGTGTACAATTGATGAGGTGTGGTAAATCTAGCGATAAGCTTGTAAAAACAGTTTATGAGTCAGCAAATGACCGTTAACAGGAGGCCACACCTCCCTTCCCTTCCTTTTATCCATTGACCGTTAGACTAATCCGTAAAAAGGGCACACACGCTTTCGATAATGCCCGGTGGGCGTTGCGCTAATTGCGTGAACATTATAATGTCCTGATTGGCAGTGCGAGAATTCGTTCTGTGAAAAATGTAATCCCTTCGATTAAAAATTTAAAATTGTAAACATTCTATGAGTTGAACTCTAAGTTTTGAACTATGAGTGTTGAGGTCACCGTGCATTTTGTATTATAAATGAAAGGACGTTGAACTTTAATGATTGGTTTGCTGATTAAACAAAGTCATCCAAGTACATTTTGCGCTGGAATTTTAGAAGCTTGAATTGTCATAAATCTGTTTCAAATGATTGAGAGTATTTTATTAAGCACTTTTTCTATTTAATAGGTTTTTTTATTCAGGAAATAGGATGCAGAAATAGATTTATGTTCCGAAAATCGCTTGATTTAAAAACCCACTCTAAAAGCAAGGGAGGTTTTGGTGACCAAATTTTTCTGACGACATTTTTGCTCGAAAAACGAAAAAGTAAAAAAGTAGTACTAAGAGTATTTCATTATTCGAGTTGAAGATCTTTCATATTAATAGTTTTTTTTTATCATTGAATTTCAAAATTAAGTCTTAAAAAAGAAAAGTTTTATTGAAGCTTTAAAAGATCAATGAGGGATCTTGAAAGCATTTTTTCAATGAAAATCTTGTTAAATTTTTTTTGGAGTATCTACAATATAAATTATGTAAAACGACAAACCAACAAAATATATTTGCTGAACCCGAATATGAGGTACACGTTATTTTATAAACAATCATTTATCATTAATAATTTATTTCATTATTGAAATCCTTTGAAATATTGAAAGTTTGATTTTTAAAGGCACGAAATTTTGAAAATGAGTTCAGATCTTATTTCATAACAGTGGGTTTTACCTGTTTTATGTTTTGTTTAGGGCAATTTTGAATTTAAATCCCGCATCTGAATTGTGCATTTTGAACCTGAATACAAATTTTGAAATCCTATACTATAAAGTTGATTTCAAAATAGAAAGTCCAAACAAAAATTCTCAATTAATATGAACAGAATCGACAGAAATCTTAACCTGAAATCTCTGGATCGAATTTTGAATCTTTGATTTTCTGTATGAATTTTTACTCCAATCATTTATTCGTAATTTAACTAGTGAATCTGACTGAAAACTCCGAACTCTGATATTTCATTTCTGGATCACCGTTATGGACCTTATTAAGGTGCAAATCGGCATGAGAATAAAGAGTAAAAATCTCAAATCCAAATTTAGAAAATGGTTTTTTATTTTAAATATATTTTCAACATTCCGGGATAATGAGTTTCCAACATGTAAAATGAATCTTATTCTAGTTTAAAATGTAAAACCAAGATTCGGATCATGATTTTGTCCCAATGAAAAACCAATCTGAAAATCAAGAATTATAAACTAAATACAGATTCCACAATCCGATCACATGCAGCAAATTTAGATTTAAAAAAAAAATTGGAACCAGAACATCGGTTATCATCGAAACCTAAGCTCACCAGATATTTTTCCGCACTAATCGGGGCAGGAAAAATCTGGGCTATTATATCTAAAAACCTTTCAAAATGCGGGCATTCGATTTCAAAGTTTACAACCTAAAATATGGTCAATATCCAGGCAAATTGGGGAATTTTTCAATTAAAATCAGGAAGAAAAAACTCTAAAAGTAGTTTGTTTTCATCGAAGCCAATTTGTTTGGATAAACTTTGTTAAAAAAAATTGTTTCGGAAGCAAAATACAAAATTTATAACACGCAATAAAAATTTTTCTATGATTTTGCAAATAAGTAAAAACATTCGGACAAAATCCGAGCATTCAGCCAACCTTAGTAAGTCTAATCTTATTAAAAATTAGATATTGGAGACTAAGAACTTAACCCAAAATTCATGCACCAACTTGTTTTGTGAATAACATTTGATAGTGTTTTTCGAGTACTGTCGATAAGTTTCTATCAACAAGCGAGAAATTTTTTTGAAATCTATAGTAGAATTGCGGACCTGGGATAAGATTTCGAGGTTTTGGTCTTAGTTCTGAGTCGAGATTGTTAATCTTGATTAGCTTTAGTTGTTAATCAAAATTTTATTATGAATTTAAAATTTTGAGTTTAGAGAAGAACATTTTGCTTGACATTTTTTGGACCTTCCTGGGGGGGGTGACAGTTATACGAATTAGTAGTATGAAAGAAAAATGAAACTTCCAGAATTTTTTAGCGCGTATCCGGCCGGACAAATCCGGACTATTTTATATAAAACCTAGCAAAATCCGGGCATTAAATTTCAAAATTGTTGACCACAAATCCAGGCAATATCCGAAAAAATTTGGTCAAAGCCCAATAATTATTAAAAAAAAAACAAGAAAATAAACTTGAAAAAATAATAATTTCATCTAAAATTATGAGCAGATTTTTAATTGTATTTGAGGCTTCCAAAAACCCATTTATGATTATTTTTGTATAAGTATTTATATCAATTCATTTTGGATGCATAAATAAAAAAAATTACAAAACTATTATTTTATTTTTTTAAATTTTTGATTGGCAATTTGAGTGAAGAAATCCGGAAAAATTCCGGGACCGAAACAGGCTTATCCCAAATTTTGTATTAAATATCCACGCAAACCCGGATAAAGCTTATGAACCGATAATAAAATAATAATCCAGCTCTATCATAAAATCCAGTTTTTAAAAACCAATTATTTTTATATTTAAGGAATTCCTCAAAGAGAAAGGACAATGTTATGGGTTGAAGGCTGTAGTATTAAAGCTTTGATAGCCGTCGGTAAATTTAAATGGGGGATTAGAATATTGAACGTGGATTATCAGGGAAAACCATAATCCCATTTAAAACTTTTGAGTTATAGTTGGATACCAATGTTTTCAATTCTACCATTTAATTTCGAGAAATCTAAAACAATTTAGTACTGCGAGTTCAACTAAATGATATCTTAGAATTTTTAAAATTGGTCACTCTTCACAATAACTAATGGGATAATTGTGTCAAATCAAACAGCGAAAAAAGGAACCGTAAAACGGGGTCACATTGATCACCGGGGTAGCTTTGATCAACATGAAATTTATCCACATAATCATCAATAAGTAAATTCAATGTTTAAATATCTCAAAACTTTTTTCTACGTTTAAAAACCAACTTTTTGAGTATCAAATTGAGAAAAACTTTGGTTGTTTTTGACAATTTGAAATGTAAGTAAAAATGTTATTTCAAAACATTGAAATATCTATTTTTCCGAAGGCTCACAAACAAACACCATTCCTAATAAAATCAAAGCGATTAGAAGAAGCAGGTTAATTCATGTGACAGTTCAACTTTTTTCCTTAATAAAGTTATAGTTTTGGTGTAGTTTTTGTTGTATTTTGAGGTAAATTTATGATATTTAAAAAATAGGGACGTTTTCCAAAAGTAATTTAGTCTAGTATAAAATGCTAGAAACCCTTTCCAATGGGAAAGTTTGAAGGAAAAAAAAAAGAAATAGTTGCGAGGGCTAAAGAATTGAATGGAGGCAAAATTTCATTTTTTGTAGTAAAAATTTTATTTAAGTAATGTTGAAAAAATTTGCACCTTAATTTATGCAGCATCATGGTCCATCTATCGATTATAATTTTTGTTCAGCCGTAACACACGAACATCCTTAGTTTATCAATTACTAGCATTTGTAAATATTATGAAGGTGTTTTGTTTACTTTATGATCAAAAAGAATACTCGTTAAAACCGTCAAAATAGAGACTGATCAATGTTACCCCAAAGAATCAAATTCTAAACCAAGACGAAAAAGATTTTTAAAACAAATTGAAAGTTGTCTAATAAATTTCTGTAACCATGTTTCACGTTCATAGGTGTCCGGTAGAGGTTTTAAAAATATGAATCATGCCACATTCCCGTTAACAGAAAAAAAATAATTGAAAGATATTGGAAAAAGTGATCAATCTTACCCCGTTTTACGGTACACATATAATAAAAAAATATGCAAAGTGAATCTTCAACAAGGGTCGGAAGTCTTTTTAGAAATTTCCAAGTAAATAAAACTTGTATATAGCATTTTACGGGGAAATCATCCATACGAAAAGGTGGAACTAAAAACTAAAAACAACTTTTTGGGAAAGTTAAAAAACAGTTTTTATCATTTTTGGATCAAAAATTCGGGGGCAAATCTATTCAAGTTTCCTTAAAAATGGTGTGTATTTAATATTTGTTTCGTAAAAACTTGAGTTAGTATTAAGGGAAATCATTTTGAATTTCTATCAATACAAACCTCTAAATTATAAGTAGGTATTTCGATATAACGAAAACGATAAACACAGTAAAAAATTATGCTATACTGTCGTGGTTACGCATTAGATTGAGATCAAATTTTGTACACTGAAAGTTTGATTTCAGGTACCCAGCACAGGCAATCGATTTCAGAGGTCAAATTTTGGGGCAGGAGTCGACAAGAGGGGTCATCCCTATTATTCGTACAATGTTTCTGCTATAATTACTTTACTAAGCTTCGAATCAAACGGAAATTCATACATGGGAGTTATACAAAATGGACAATCGATTCCAGGATTCAAGTTTTGAATCAAGCGACCAAAAAATAGGTCATCCATATCAACCAAATTTTTTCCTCTATCGGATCTAGACAAAAATTTATACATGAGAGTTTTACAGAAGTGGCAATCGAATACTGGTTTCTTATTAAGTGTTTCATGTTTTTGCAAGAATTGCGTGATTATTAGACCGCTTCAAAAAATTACTTTTGGCTTCCATATGTTTTTTAGATGCCTTTTGGATCACCAAGCATCAGTGTAAAATTTGAGATGATTTGGGTGATTCCTGAGTTAGCGCAAAGCGTTTCAATTTTGTATGGAAATTTGTATGGGAGAAGAAATTTTTGCACACTTAATCATCCTGAAAATTCAATTAAGCATAAAATGAAGAACGTCTTTGATTTTTGGTTTAACTATTCTTAAGATTCTTTTTTTGCTAACATAACGAGCAGCTAAGCATTTCATGTAAAAAGTTATAACCATTTTAAAATAAAAAATCTGAACCCATTGAAAAGTAATTAAAATTGGCAGACTTTGCTTGATCACATGAATTGAACTGCAAGAACCAAGGAACATTTTTCATCCAAAGTTATATTTTTTAGAACTTTGAGTACATCTCTGACGATTTTGAAACGAAAAATTTTGTTTTCCCATACAAATTTCCATACAAAATTAAAACATGTTGCGCTAATTCAGAACTGGATGGATCGCTTTCAAAATTTTTAAAGCTATTTCTGGCAGCAAAAACAACCAAAAAAAGTTATGGGAGTTGTAAACATTTGAGAATTTGAAATTTCCATACAAAGCTTGCAGAGGTCAAGTGATTATTTATGCATCCGAACAAGATAAAATTCGTACATGGGTATTCTTTTCAACTTTTCAGCACGTATTCGGGCCGGACAAATCCAGGCAATTTGTACAAAAACCTGGAAAAATCCGGGTTTTCGATTTCAAAACCGTCGACTAAAAATCCAGGCAATATCCCGGCAAAATTTGTCAAAACCAAGAATTACACAGCAAAAATGAAGAAAAAAATTGGAAAAAATTGTCATCAAAACTTATTGACAGATTTTAAATTATATTTAACGCTTCCAAAAAACCTACCATTACTATTTTTATTAAACTTGCTCGAGGAATTTCGTTTTGGAGGGATGAACAATACAAATTTACAACGCAATTCGTTTGTTTTGTTTGATTTACCAAAATAAAGTAAATAAATCCGGGAAAAATTCAGGTATTTTTCAATGAAATCCGGGCCGGACTGTTCCCAAATTTTGTTATAAATATCCGTGCAAACCCGGATTAATTCGGGCAATCTAGAAACCTGAATAACCTGATATTAGAAAATTAAATTGAAACGGAGTTCGTGCGGGATCAGCTAGTATTAATTAACTTTCGTTTGTGATGCCAGTTAAAGTTATAAGTTTTTTTTTTGGGTGAATTTTTTAAAACTTTCAGAAGTTCATTTTTTAAGCGATCTTTGAGTAGCTGAACTACAAATTAATGTAGAAATGTATCGTAAAATGTGGATCTCCCAGGATGTTGCTCTAAAGTGGATCATCCGCTCGAGTGTAGAACTTTCATCATTTTTTCTACATACCGGTGAAATGAAAGAAATGATTAACTACCTTTTGGACTGACTATCGTGCAAATTGTTAAAGGATTTTTTAACCTTTGAGTGAACATATCAAATCAAGCACAAATTTTCAAAATGTTTGAACTTGAAATGTTTTGTACTTAATTGTATCTCAACTGAATTTTAACAGAGTTATTAATGTTAAGAAATCGATCCAGTTTCTTTCTTTTTTTTGAACTCTTTGATTGATCAAACTAGCTTCAGAGAATGTAAAAGCATAAGGATGTGATTGCTTGAGGCGTTTTCTTTGCTATAACCGTTCAAAATCTTAAACTTCAAGAATGAGACGAGCTTCATTTCGCGCTAAGTAGGTTTCTAAAAAGGTGAGAAAATTGCCAGTAGGTACCTACGGCAATCGATATTCCTTGACCTCGCCGAATGTTGGAGCTGTTAGAGCGCTTTCCTTTAATGGCGTTTTTTTCTCCCCTTTCTCTAAAGGTATGATGGATATGTGTGAGCTTGCCACAAATTTAGGTTATGTAAACTCGTTCACGCTACCAGCAGCTGCCAGCCGTTCGCCATTCTGTGGTGTGAATTATTTGTAGCCAAGTGGGCATTTGGCGTCCAACCATGGCATTCAAGTGGGCTCGCAGGGACCATAAATTTAATAAGCGCAGACCCATTTTCGCTGGCAAAGTTTGTGGTGGGTGAATGGCCGACCGGGCCGCGTTTTCGGTTTGGAACCACATCGAGCTGGATTAGGAGTGTGGAGGTTTGTTTGATATGATAGGTTAGTTAAAATATTTTTTAATCTCGATTCCCTCACTTTTCTTCAGCCGTAAACCAGTTTCAGTCGTGATTTTGAACAATAAACTAGAATTAAAAAAACGCAGGTTGCTTAAATTTTTAAAGGAGCACGAATTTCCCAGCCCTAGTTATAGTGAACCACCTTAATAAATTGACCGCTGTAAACAGTAGCAAATAACGAAGAGTTGAACATTCATGTTGTTTGCCACACTATGTAGACATGCTGTGTGATGAATGGTTATTGAAATTATGACGAATGTGGATGATAGTTTAGATCAGGGACCGAAAGGTTC
Source organism: Uranotaenia lowii (assembly GCF_029784155.1). NCBI lineage: Eukaryota > Metazoa > Arthropoda > Insecta > Diptera > Culicidae > Uranotaenia > Uranotaenia lowii. Next base: position 236,802,496 of record NC_073693.1, on the reverse strand, counting down.
TTCAATAATAGTACATGGGAGACAACAAATCGTAAGTTTTGTCTAACAAAACAACCAATGACACGCTAGGACATGTGATACCTTCTTTAGAATGTAAATTCTCAAAAAAAAACAGACTTTTTTTCCATATTTCAAACAGTACTTCCACGTAAATAAACGTTTTTTTTATTTATCATTTATTGTCATTTAACCTAAATTTAATATTTAAAAAAAAAATGTTGCATGATACGTCGTGCTAAAATATCTATTATATAAAATTCTCTTGTAACGGTGTTTGTAGTACTACTCCTCCGAAATGACCCAAAAGATTCAAATGAAATTATTTTTAGAATATTCTGTAGGCATGCGAATCGGTTTATATCGAATAAAAATAGCAAAAAGTCGCATCAATCATCTACAATAATTAAATTTGTAGTTATTTGAATGAAATAAAAGTCATGACATCCATTTTTAAAAAATTTTCTTTCCTTTGGGCGCCAGGCGGTTTGTTTTTCATCTCCATGGTCGAGGCGTCGCCAGCAAACGTTGTGGAAGAGGCATAGCATACTGATTAGTGAAAACATTTGGGCGCGTATTTCTCTACCAGGCATACTGTTAATGCACGTGGTGGCAATATGAAGCCTAGATGTGTTTTTTTTTATCTTGATTTCTAGCTCATTTGTACAGCACATAAATGAATGACGCCTAGATGTGACCCAGATTTAAATTTTGCCGATCGAATCAAAACCATATAATGATTTTAAATTTAAATTAAAAAATAATGATTTTGTGTTAGTAATAGCAGCTATTGGTGTTAAAAAAAATTAATTTTAGTAAAGATGCATATGGAATAATGGTATGACTCTTTGCGGACGTTTGAAAAATGGAAAGTGGGAAGATTTACATACAATTGTGTAATCCAATACGCTTAAAAGGTTAGTTTTGATTCATATAGAAAAAAAAGAAAAAATAATAAGATATTTTTGATAGTAATAGATCGAAAGCATTTTTTGAACATGCACAAATGTACTAAACTGATGATGTATCAAGCGCCATCAAAATTTTTAAAACAACATAAAAATCTATGAAAATTGAAAAAAAATTCATGAAGAGCCTCTCCTTTAAAATAGATTATATAGAATTGATGTATTTAATGGCCGAACGAGATAACTTTTTGATTTTTTGCAAGCATAAGTGAAATTTTTAAATAAATAACCCATTTTTCATAACAAAAAGTGAGGATATGCACTTTCTGGAATAATTTTCAGTTGAGAAGGTAAACTAGAGCAAGTGCAACCGATCATCAATTACAAAAAATGTATAAGCTATTTCCTCATTTTTGAATTGTTGGCCTCAAATAAACAATCTGACTAAATAAACTAATGGTAAATCATGGTCTTTTAGCTAAACAACATTCAGTGAAATTAAAGTACGAAACATTAATTTATTTCGGAAAGAAACTGCAGATTTATCAATGAAAGTAGATAAACAGACAAACAAAAACAAGTAGATATAGAATTCTTTTTAAAGTCTTTTCACTGACGCATCTGAAAAAGAGCTATGGGTTTTCACTTGCCCTAATAAATGAGACAAATGTATATTTAGATATTTCTTTTTGCCAACATAACTGAGATTGTTATGAAAATATTCATTTTTTTTTAGAGAATATGAAATTTGAACTGTGATGATATCCAATTGCCGGATATCCAATTAATATCCAATATCACCGGTGTTTTTTTATATAAAATTAAGATTTATAATAAAAAAAGGCACTTAACTTTTATAAGATTTTGAGTTATGTTGACATGAAAAATTTCCAGAAATTTAAATGAACTCATGAAACTATCGTAGCCTGAACGGATTATTTCTTTTCGATCTATTTAATTTTTGAAAATCTGCTTTTCAGTTAAATGTTATTGAATCTGGAAAATATCACATAATCTTAAATGAAATCGCAGATCACCACCAACAATGTTCAGGAAATTTTGAAATCAGAACATCATTTACTTTAATCAATATAAAATAGTGAATTGCAGTATACAAAATCGCCAGATTTCATGCCATGACAAGTGCTGTTTGGAACACTTCAAGTTGAAATGTGTCATGGTTATAAGTATGGAATGTGGTGGAATTTTTTTGAACATAATTTTAGTGAAAATATGGATATTAATTCAAGCTGCTTCTAAGGGAGGGTATGGTGAACAAAAAACTGTTTGAAAGCGGTTAATAAAAAATCTCCTCTAATGTTTTTAATTTCTTCAGCTCTAAAAAATATACAATCCAAAACTAACTGGGAGCTGAAAGCGCTGCTTTAGGCAAAATATTAGCCAAATACTCCAAAAATTGTCCCGATTGTCAAAATTCTATTTCCATAAAAAATGAAAAACTTCTTATTTCTATTAAAACCTTAATGTGAACTTGAACAAAGCAGAATAAATCAACTAATTGTTATACGATAAATGAAACATACATATTATCAACATGCAGTTATTCATGGAACAAGTCACAAAAAGTGGAATTTCTAAGCACGAGGCATGCCAAGTTGGACGATTACGTCGAGTGCTGAAAAAAATTGAATTTGCAACGAGAACCTGATACCTGATCATTTGGCAAAGTATGTAAAAAGTATTCATGTAAGACGCATATAAAATTTATTGAAGGTTATTTTTTGATGATTTAAATAAAGAACCGTAGAATTGAGTTAAAATTATAAGGTTTTATTTCGATAGAATTAAGCGCGACATTTCGAGTAAACGGAAAGGAAGGAAATGTAAAAAAAACTAGCACATGTTCATAAAAGCGAAAGGATTAACAATTCCATATTTTATGCTTTTTTTTTAAATTAATCAGCGAGGAAAAAAATGGAAAATGAACGCCAAGTTTAACACGGTAAGACGAAGTTTACCGGGTCTGCTAGTATTCTTGTAAAAATATGAAAAATTATTTAGCTTTATGATGGCCAGCACAATTTTGCTAGGACTAAAGCATTAATCTTCATAAAAAGCTAAAGCGCATTCTATGCATCACCAGAGCTATACAAAAGTTAAAATTTAGATATATTTAGGCTCTATTCTAGAAACGTCTTCATAACCAATTTTTAAACTTAGATCAAATCTGTATGGTTTAAAAATTCACAAAAGCTTTAATAAAACAATTAAGTTTTATTATGGTTAGATAAATGGCTTGTTACTTATGTAACGGTTTTATGAGAGCCATATAAAAAGCTTAAATTCGACGTTCCTTTTGCAAGTCAACCAAATACACGCGTAAGATGTGTTCCTAATTTCTGAGTTGTTAATCATTAGTACAGTAAATGAGGACAGATTTTTTGAACGAAATAAATGAGGGTTTGGTAGTGAATGACCCGTGGAAATATCCATGCGTTGAAGTCGAATTTCATTGTCTGACGCCATCTTGAAATCCGCTGAACTTAGAAATGCTGTAAACAACTTAAAATCTCATAGTTTACGTTACATGTTTTGGGTGAAAGAGCCAAACTAGAAGAAGTCGAATTTCGCTATCTGTAATGTAAATGTAAATGTAAATGTAGTTGTACTTGTAGATGTACAGTACCGTTCATAATTGTCTAGAAATTGGAAGCAAGCGCGCTGTCACTTTGACTTTGAACTTCCATAACTTTTTACTCTGATGATATTTTTAGATAAAATTTTTTGCGTTAGATAGATCAACTATCATACTGTTATATCACACAATTTGAGCTTTCTGAAGTTTGTGTGGCCTGAAAAATAGTAATTCTACGAAAATTGAACTTTTTTTACTTTTTGGAATTTTGGACAATTCATGAGAACAATATCGTTCCCTCCACCAATTAGATAAAAAATGTCTGGCAAAAGCAATGAAGAAAAGAAAAAAACGGAATAAATGGTCCATTTGTGTTTTGAAATAAGAATCTCGCGATAAATATTGTTATGGTTTCTCGGTTGAAATAGATTTACTGGTTGTTAAACAGAGAATATGATGTTCCTATGGAAACATTCGTCCAAAATTCTATAGAAATCGCATTTCAAGGTTCATGCCTGAAATATTGCACTTTTAATCTCATCATTAGCACTTTTCGAAAACTTCAGACATGCTAGCTTTATATTTCAACAATCACTCTGCAAAATTTAAATAAAAATGTTGCGTAGTTTCAGAGATATTGCAGTTTGAATGAGAAAAGTCCAAAAAGTCCAATTTTCGTAGAATTACTGTTCCTCAGGCCACACAAATTCCAGAAAGCTTAAATTTTCTGTTATATTAGTGTGATAGTTGATCTATCTAACGCAAAAAATTTGATCTAAAAATATTATCAGAGTAAAAAGTTATGGAAGTTCAAAATCGAATTGACAGTGCGCTTGCTTCCAATTTCTATACAATTATGAACGGTACTGTAGATGTAGATGTAGATGGAGATGGAGATGGAGATGGAGATGGAGATGGAGATGGAGATGGAGATGGAGATGGAGATGGAGATGGAGATGGAGATGGAGATGGAGATGGAGATGGAGATGGAGATGGAGATGGAGATGGAGATGGAGATGGAGATGGAGATGGAGATGAAGATGGAGATGGAGATGGAGATGGAGATGGAGATGGAGATGGAGATGGAGATGGAGATGGAGATGGAGATGGAGATGGAGATGGAGATGGAGATGGAGATGGAGATGGAGATGTAAATGTAAATGACTTCAAATCGCATGAAATCCCCACAATATAGGTATTGGATGGAACGGCTAAACAAGAATAAACCGAATTTTGCATTCTGACACCATCTTGAAATCCAGCATGGTGGGTTCAGATATACATGGAGTGCATCGATTGAAGATCCAGCAGTCGACCGATGAAGCTTGACATGTAGCATGCGTTGTCTATTTCGTCACGCTGTCCGTGGTGTAATTGGCTAACCCGCCGTTGTACTGAAGCGGAAACTGCTGATTCAAGTCCTGAAGGTGAGCCGTTTTATATTTTTGGAGAAATTTATGATTTTTACCACTTACACTGCCGGTCAAAAGTTTGGGATCACCCACCTAAAAACATGCAAATTTTGATCGTTCATATCTCAGCCGTCTTAGGACATATTGCAAATCTTCTGATCTCATTTGAAAGATAATGAGCATTAGCTATTTCGGAGGTATTTTGCCCATAAATAATGTTTTAGTTTTGCACCTAAAACTTAACCTAAAGTTAGAGCATTTTCAAAAAAACGCACTTAATATTCAAAGCCGATCATCTCGCGATAGGGTGGACCAAATTTCAAAATTTGAATTGCATTAGAATCCTTATTCTATACTTCTCAAAACACAATCAAAAAATTTTGTGCAAAAATTTAAGAATGTACTTTTAATTAATAAAATAGACACTTAAGTTATCGTCCAAAAGTTTGGGATCACCCCTCAGTATGGTGTATTGGCCAAAAACTTGCAAATTCATCTCATTCATATCTTTCTCATCTAACATCATATTCCAGATCTAAAGGGTGCATTTGAAAGCTTAGGAATTGTTGTTTTTCCATAAATTCATACAAAAATTATATTTTAAAGTGATAACCATAAACAATTTAATTGAAATTAATTGTTTTTTTGAAAATTCACACTTATGATTGTGAATTTTTTATGGTTATGGATTTAAAATATAATTTTTTAATGAATTTATGAAAAAACAACAATTCCTAAGCTTTCAAATGCACCCTTCAGATCTGCAATACGATGATAGATGAGAAAGATATGAATGAGATAAATTTGCATGTTTTTGAAAAAATGATCCCAAACTTTTGGTCGATACACCACACTAGGGGTGATCCCAAACTTTTGGACGATAACTTAAGTGTCTGTTTTATTAATTAATAGTACATTCTTAAATTTTTGCACAAAATTTTTTTATTGTGTTTTGAGAAGTATAGAATAAGGATTCTAATGCAACTCAAATTTTGAAATTTGGTCCACCC
>NC_073693.1:236775472-236796073 GCF_029784155.1 Uranotaenia lowii | reverse complement strand
TTTAATAACAGATTGTATATCTTTTTCGTTATTCCTATTTTTTTTTTAAATGAACATAAAAATGGTTTCTGAATCCGGAAATACGAGCCTAGAATTGAAATCAGTTTCAGAATTCATAATAATAATTTGGATGTTACGGGATTATTTGAACATGTTTCATTACAATTATGTATTTCTAATCCGACTTGCAAATCAAAAAAAAAAAAAAGAAAAACTTCAAATGATGAATTTGTATCGCCGTTTTGAAGCGTTGTTATGTTTGAATTTTGCATAAAAATAAAGTTCATGAGCTTCGAATCTGAATGTGAAACGAAAACTAAGAACGATTTCCAATTTTTTTTTCATATTGGTAAAAATATTAACTCAATGTAAAAAATGCGTGTGAGTTTTAAAAATCACCAACCGAATTTTGGAGGAAATGTAAAACCAAATTTAAACAATGATTTCATTTCCATTTTCAATGATGTTCGAACCGAAAATCAAGAATCCTTAATAGGATACATAATTCAAAATTTAAAAACACACATACAATTTTAATTTTGATTACATATATGGAATCAAAATCTCTTAAAAGAGTTAAATTAAATTTTAAATTAGGTAATGATAATCATTACTCCATCATCAAAGAATGATTAGGAATTACAAATTTTGAGTGTAAAGTTGCATATTTCGCTTGCTTTTGATGGGTCCTCATGGGGGTTGGTTTCTTTAGAAAAAGAAACCAATTTTCTTGAAATCAAATCTTTGAAAATTTCAGATTTTTCAAGATCGCGTTTCTGGAACTTCTAAGCATGATTTCTTTTAGGTAGTTTATTTGTCGTACCCTAATGTATCGTTTTAAGGGTTGAACCCCCAGATTTTTCAGACACTGTGAAATTTTGGGACATCCTAATGAACATTTTGTTTCCTGCTTGCTTTTAAATGATGCAAAATGTTGATAGACTGAAGCGAATCTGTTTGAATTCAAACCACGAATCTATGATTCTAGATCTGTTGTAGAAAAAAAGGTTAACTCAAACACCAAAAACGCCTAAAGGTCACCCGTTCCACATGTGTAGGAGCCTGAGGATGTTATTTTTCGATTACAAACCCACACGATCGCCCTAAAGTTCACACAGGTAATACCCGTTTCGTGGTGGGTGATTCTGTGTCGGTTGAATGGTCTCCAGGATGATTTTTTTTTTGCTTCCCTACAACATTCCATCATCATCACTGGAACGAACCAACACCGCATACCTTTAGCCGAGCTTGGTCATTTGTTCTTCGGTCATTCGGGGTATTGTAATGTTGTTTATTTTTTTTTGTTTTAAATTCTGTTCTCGTTTCCATCTGTCATTTCTGCAGTCAACCCTCAACACCCATTCATTGTGACCTCTGCAATGGAGAAGTTCCAGCTTGCCGGAAACTAGCCTATGAAATCAGCGCCCCCACCCTTTGGCCACATAAATCAGTCACTCATTGTGCGGCAAACGCTTTGATGTTCCGAGGGAGGTTACACAGGCCCTCATAAACGCTTGCGGCGCTTTCCTGTCATAGTGGGACAGAAGAATTTGTTCTTGATAAAAATTTGTAGAATTTTTTAGTGTTTGAATAATATTAATTTAATTAATCCTTGAAACCAAATGGATTAGTATACTGGGCAATGACTTAAAATAAAAGATGGAAATTGACGCTTCAATTTTGAAAATTCAAAAGTTGATTTTTCCGTAAAAGCTTAATCAGCTTAACACGTTCGTCGCCACGTCACCCATATTCGGCAGACGGGTGTATTTCCAGGGGGGCCCCGTCATATCAAAAAGCAGGTGACGCTCTCTTACTTGAGTTTACCGCTCAGCCACACGTTTTAAATTTGGAAGTTCTCCCTCTTTGCTTTCTCTCTCTGAAAATTTCCTTGGGCCCGGCTAGCAAAACTAGAAAAATGAGCGTGGCGACGAACGTGTTAAAAAAGCTGAATAAGCTTCTAACGTTATTTTATGGACCTTGGGTTGCTTGGACCCACAGTGAAAATTTTCTAAAGCACCTCAATATTTGCAGTGCCTTAAAACAATCGAGAGCTTCGATTTAAACAGGGCTCCAAACTCAGTGTTTGATGTGCCAACATGAGCTTGAAGGACAGGAACTCCGTGAAGGTAACAGAGGTCCTAGGCCCGGGGAAGTTTTTCCACACTTTTGAAATCCAAGCTGCATATTTTCGCGTGATACGCCATTTTTTTCTCTTTTCGTTCATTTGTTGCTGTTGCTGCCCTTAGAACGGAACAGTAAAAACGGAACGATTGATGTTCTCGTTTGCTTTGATGATGATGATGATGTTGTTGAAGCTGCCTTTGGTTGCGGATGGATTTGTTTGGGTGTTTGTTCAATTTAGCCGAAACGTTTGTGTGTGTGTGTGTGTGTAAAAGTGCTGCTGCGTTCATGGGTAAATGTTTGTGCACTTCGACAATCACATAAGGAGCAACTTTGCCAGTTGGTGGGGCATTGCTCGTTTAAAAACTTTGTGTGTACTGCTGAGGCTTTTTGTATATGAGTGTGAAAATTTGCCAAACGGCTCCAACTGCTTCAAGGGTAGGACTTTTTCTGCTCGTCCTCTTGCCTTCTCCATGTCGGTTGAATCACAGAACTTGAAACGAAATGGATTGGATTATTTAGGGATTTCTTCGCAAAGCAATCTTCAATATACATACCCCCAATTTGATTGCGGCGTTTGAGGCTTCTTTTTTGTTTGAATATTTGCTAACAGCAGACGTTATGCAGCAATACGTTTTCAATATCGGTTACGGAAGAAATTGATTTCTTAAGTATGTTCGTTCATAGATGAAGTAAATGACAACCTGAAGGTCATGTGGACCAACCATATGTTACTGCGGATTTTAACAATAAAAATGTACTGTTAACAATAAAAATGTTAACAATAAAAATGTTAACAATAAAAATGTTAACAATAAAAATGCGGATTAAACAGATTTACAAAGGATTGTTAGTAAGATACTTTCTTGGATCTATGAACAACCTTTTGCTCCTAAATATTCGAATGACAAGCAACTATTTGAGAACCTAAAAACCTTCGCGTTTTAATTTTGAATAGAAATTTTAATAGAAAATCTTATTTTTGCATATTTTAGAAAAAAAAGTTTTGTATTGCAAAAAAAGTTGAAATTTAAGAATTTGCTTGCTAGCGATATTGTTTACTCCATGCACCCACAAATCAGACTCTACTCCAATAATGAACTTCCTTGAAAGTGGAATTATTGGTATAAGATTGTCCTCCCAGCGCAACCACATTGCATGTATTAGAAAGATACCAAATAAAACACATTTCATATCCTATCACAAGACAAAGCACAATAGAAACAATAGGCCAGCAAGTATATTGTCTAATGATGTAGCGAGCGCTGTGTGTGTATGCAGACCGGCATTAGAAAAAAAATTCTTTGTTTCCAAGCCCATGCTACGTTACACAATTTTTCTATAAAACGTGCAACCTACATCAGTGTTATGTGAATCTCGTTTGTAACACGTTCGTCGCCATGGGACCCATACTCGTGTGACGGGTGTATTTCCTAGGAGACCCCGTCACATTAAAAACGTGTGACGCTCTCTTACTGATGTAAGCCGCTCAGTTTAGCTACACTCCAGTAAGCGCGTCCTCTCAGAAATCGACAGAGCATGCAAAAAATTGAGAGTTGAGTCACCGAACTTAGAATAAAACGGTTAACTTCGGCGACACTCCAAGAACGCTAATATTTTCATTCGGTTTGTCCTGCCGAGATACCTAGAGGCAACAAATACGAATGCGTACATGCGCAATCAGTTTGAATCGTACACTCGCACGGTGTGGTCGCATTTTGTCCCCGTGTCCCGTGTGTGCTTTCAATCGTAGCTGTCGACTTCTCAGGCAGGCGAACACGTGTCTCGGAGGGAAACATACAAACACGAATCGGATTGTGTTCGTATGTTTCTCTGGAGGGCGTGTCTTAGCTTAATTCGTGGCACTCACCCAAGGCACGCGTATGGTGTGTTCCTCTCTAACGATGTGATGATGCAAAATCGCCAGAGAGATCGTTACGATCTCTCTGGCGATTTGAGTTACCTCTCTGCCGATTCAAATTTACCGGGACGTTGCAAAGCTGGCAGCTCTCCTTTTTTATTGTGTCGCTCCGAGAATTTCTATGGGCCCGGCTAGTAAAACTAACAAAATGAGCGCGGCGAAAAACGTGTTGAGAGCATGGTTGCCACATGTACAGATTTATCAAGACAGGTACCGATTTTTGAGCTCATTTTTGATACAGAACCTGTACGTACAGATGACAGATTTTCAAAATTTGCTAAAGATTTGTACAGATTTTTGACTTTAAAAACTGTAAAAAGTTTCTACATTTGCTTTCATCCAGTTTATTGAAAACTTTATAGAAAATAAGTCAAAAGTTAGCCTTTATTATTCTGACGATAGGAGTGCCTTACTGGGAAGTACACGATGAAGAATTAGATTTCCAAATATGCTACAAATAATCAATTATTTGATTGTTATTCCCCACTCGTCAGCAGTGATTGAGAGCATTTTCTCGCAAATAAATGCCAATAAAACTGAAGTTCGTAATCGTCTGAGTTGACATATTGGACGCTATCCTTCAAACGAAAAGTTATTTAAGATTAAACGGCGGATCGAAAAATGTCGTATCAAATATGACGCTCAAAAATCGCTTTAATAAAACTATGTATAAACACATTAGGAAGTGTTTATTATAATTTTTTTTAAAGTCAGTTATTAGCGAAAGAAAATATAAATGATTAAATTAGTTTCACAAAAAGTGTTTAATTAAAAAACTGCATTATGTGCAATAAAGTATCTATCTTTTTTAAGATTCAAAATAAGGAAACAAAACCTTCACATATCAACACATTGAATGCAGAACTTGGTTTTCTTCGGTACAGATTTTGGTACAGTTTTTTGAGTTTTCGGTACAGATGAAAAATATTTTTCGATGAGCGGTACAGATTTTGAGGTGGCAACACTGATTGAGAGCATTGGAGATGAAAGCTTTCATCAGAGAAAAAAGCTGAACTCTGAGAGATGTTCTCCACATGGCTTCTAGAACGACTGAATAATGATTCAAACATGTTGAGAGAGTTTGTTCACAGCAGCAAACGAAAAGTGTTTCTCGAAGCATATCCTCAGAGCGTGTTGCTAAATATGCCTCTGAGATGGAAATGGGCGATGATTCCAATCACTGTTTCCTTTACAGAATCCTAGATCTGCAATCAGAGATGAAAATGTACCTGATTTTTCAGGATTTGCCTGATTTTTTGAGGCTCAGCCTAATAACCAGATAAGCCATTGAATTTCCCTGATTTTTGAAAATAAGCCATTTCGCCTGATTTTTTTTGGATGTGATGAAAAATGGGTAGTAAAGAATGTAGGAAATAAAGTAAGGATAAATATCTCAGAAGAAATAATCGGAAAATGAAAAGTTAGAAAATTGGCACGTTCCGTTCATGCTACTCAGAAATTTTTGAGAGCTTTCGTTAAATGAGAGTCAGCTGTGTAGAGTTTAGGAAGATGACAGCCCGACGGGAACCGAAATGAAAAGGCAAATCAGTTTTGTAAGTAATTGTGAGTAATTTGGTGAGAAACGGTTCGCGTTGCGTCGCGTGCTTTAAAAAATACTAAGTATTGTGGAAGAAAGTGGTGGAAAAGATCGTCGTTTGATAAAGGTAGAAAAAAGCGAGAAAATAGATATGGTATAAAGTAAAAAAAGTCGGTCGGTCTCGACAAGGAACTGGATTAAGTATAGTTGCTGAAGTGAAAAAGTGAAAATGCGGCTGAATCAAAGCAATCGGAAGCTTCCCTTGAATTCAAAATTTATAAAGGAAATTGAAGGGAATCTTTCGATTCCTTTGATTCGGTAGAATTATTCAACCAAGGCTTACAACATATATTAGAGTGAAAATGAGGAGCCTTAAAAAAAGGTCATCAGCATGATTTTGCCTGATTTTTATTTCACCAGTTCCCTGATTTTTGAAAAAAAAAACGTTGGCAACCCTATCTGCAATAGCGTTACACAAATCAGAATCTTGTCTCTCTATTGCTCGAGCACAGGCTCGTGCAACGTTACGTTTCTTTTGCTAATTGTAAGTGATTCTCCATTTTATGCTTTTTTTAAATCAGATTTAAACTTTTTTGTCTTGAGAGCATTGGAGATAAAAGCTTAAATCTGAGAAAAAGCCTAAGTCAGACAAAAAAAAACCTTAAATCTGATAGATTTTCTCCACACGGCTTCCATATCGTTGCATCTGCCTGTGCGAGAAGATATTTCGCTGGTTTGCATTGAAATTGTCAATTAAAAATCAGATATTCTTTTTAAACGGAGACATCGGATCTGGTTACAGTTTGTTGTTCAAGTTCTCAGTGGAAAAGACACACATTTATTCAATAAGAAAGGAATGGTACTTTGAGCTTTCTAGAACATTTTTCGATTCAATCTTGTTCAAAACGCAGGTTACAGTGGTGGAATAAGGAATCATCATTCATGTTTCGTCAGTTTAGTCATAAAATAACTACACAATTCATTAGCGATTGCTGTTGTCGCACTCTTCACTTTCATATTTCCTATCCAGGAAAGTACTCATTTCTGAATAGTTAATCCGTTAAATGTACACTGCTGAGTTACTGTTAACCACAGTTTGAGTAGGTTTGCTTTACAGTGTGATTATGTTAACATTTGTACCGTGTACATTATAACCAACTGTCATTAGCAATCATTGATCTATTGTTTCTCGATTGCGATACAAAGCTCTTGGCCTCTTCATAAAGATAATCGATAGGAGAAGTGATTCGGGGAAAATGTCAAAGTTATCGGTTCAAAACTTGCGGCAAACTGATAGAAAGCTCTTGGCCTCTTCATAAAGAGAATCGATAGGAGAATGGGTTCGGGGACACTGGGTCGTGGCCATGGTCAATCTGTCCGGTTCCGGAACGAAAAATGTGAAAGTTATCGGATTGGGCCATGCGGCATATTGATAGAATGCTCTTGGTCTCATCATGAAGAGAATCGATATAAGCAAAGATTCGGGGAAACGTGATCGTAATCATGGCCAATCTGGACGGTTCCGGAACGAAATTTGTCAAAGTTATCGGATCGAGACTTGCTGCATATTTCTAGTAAGCCCTTCTTCATGAAGGGGATCGATAGGAGAAGCAATTCGAGGATACAATAACTTTGACATATTTCATCAAGAAATCAGACAGATTGGCCACGATTAAGTGTCCCCTAATCGCTTCTCCTAACTATTCCCTTCTTGAGTATTCCTTGAGCCTTCTATAAATATGCCGCAAGTCTCAATCCGATAACATTGACATATTTCGTTCCGGAACCAGGCAGATGGGCCACGGTCACGACTCAGTGTCCCTGTAGCATTTCTAAGCAACATGGGTTCCTTTAATGTTAGGCCAAGAGCTCTCCTCAGATAAGTTATGATTTGATCACATAGTTTTTTATTATCAAGAAATCAGCTAGATTACCCACATAGTCGAAGCACATTGTCCCAAGAACCTCCTGGCTGGCCTGGGATATCTTGCTGGCTGGTCTCTGCGCTGGCGATCCTTTTGCTACTTGCTGGCTTTCTCTGGTTTTCCTCTGGCTCTTCTCAGGGCTGGTTTGCCCCTCTGCGCTGGCTGCTGATGAATTTGATAACCGCAAGTCTAATATACTTGAGTGAGAGTGCCCCTTTCCTTAACTCATAATTTTCCAATCCAGACGTATGCTGCTGTTCCGGACATCGTTAGGAAACCGTAAGTTTCAACAAATCTGATAGCCAAGGTTTTTGCTTTTGTGTTTTTGAAAATTTTATTCGATTTTATTAGAAAAAATTTCCAACTAACTGATGTATTTTAAGAAGTTCGGGAACTTTAATGTAAAGGGTAATACGGCCAAAACTTGGTCAATATCAACATGACGTATTTCTTACAATTTTGCATTCAAAAAACCTGAACACCCCTCATTTTGAAGGTGCATGTGTGTGTAGAATGTTGCTCCTATTTTGATTTTGGAATTCACTCTTCAGTTGTCAAAATGCCGTCCAAGGAAGAAGAGCATCGTATCAAAATTTTCTTGCGCATCGCGAAAATCCGAGCTACTCGCACGCAAAGCTGGCAAAATCGCTAAAAGTTGCCAAATCAACCGTTACAAATGTAATTAAAGTGTTTGGGGAAGAGAGACGCTGAGACGACAAAGAGAGTTACCGGTAGTTTCAGGCGAAACCCTAACCTCTCTCTCCGAGATGCCGCAAATAAGCTGAGTGTATCGTCTACAACCGTGCATCGAGCCAAAAAACGAACCGGACTATCGACTTACAAGAAGGTAGTGACTCCAAATCGCGATGATAAACAAAATACGACGGCCAAAGCGCGATCCCGGAGGCTGTACACGACGATGCTGACGATGTTTGACTGTGCGGTAATGGACGACAAAACCTACGTCAAAGCCGACTACAAGCAGCTTCCGGGACAGGAGTTTTATACGGCAAAAGGAAGGGGAAAGGTAGCAGATATTTTCAAGCACATGAAACTGTCAAAGCTCGCGAAGAAATATCTAGTTTGGCATGCCATCTGTACCTGTGGCTTGAAAAGCAGCATTTTCATAGCTTCCGGGACTGTCAACCGAGAAATTAAAGAAAAGAAACACGGTTGTTCCGTACTGTTTTGGCAGGATTTGGCATCTTGCCATTACGGTAAAAAGGCCATGAAGTGGTAGGCCGCCAATAACGCGCAGGTGGTTCCCAAGGACAAGAACCCTCCCAACACGCCAGAGGTCCGCCCAATTGAGAAATACTGGGCTATTGTCAAGCGGAACATAAAGAAGACCAAAAAAACTGCTAAGGACGAGCAGTAGTTCATGGCAAACTGGCTTTCTGCGGCGAAGAAGGTGGACAAGGTGGCTGTACAAAATCTGATGGCAGGGGTTAAGCGTAAGGCCCGGCAATTCGAATTTGGAAAAGCGGAAGCCTAACTGAATATTTTTCCTGAATTTTATACTAATTAAACTTGAAAAAGAAATTTAATTTGATTTTTTAAATAAACTATTTCACCGATTTACACGCGTTTTCTCTTGACCAAATTTTGACCGTATAACCCTTTAGCTATCATTCGCTCGATTCCAAAGGTTTTGCACGAGAGTTGCTGCATAAGAGTCATGAAAAATCACTCATAATACACATTTGAACTAAATTGACGAGCCCTCTAAACTCGCAAAAGAAGTGATAATTGTTTTCAAAATTTATATCCGTTTTCTCAATTGAGCCAAAAAAAACTGACTAAAGCTTTTAATTTCACTAAGTTGTCCTCTGAATCTGCATTCAAGAAATTTTTTAAAAATTTATTTCATCATTATCACCAATCTGTCTTTTCGATTCGCTTCATGGTGATATTTTCCATTGGTTTTCTAGCTGTCCTATGGATTGGTTAAATGTTCATTTCTAAACCTGCAAAAATTTTCATTTTTTTTTTTTAAATATTGTTGGAAGCGTTTCTTTAAACTTGTTTTATTTTTCTTCAAACACTTTCCTTTGTTAATCTGTTAAAATCCTGCGTTTTTTCTTGTTTGTAAGAATAGATCTATAATTGCTTTTTAAAGAATAATATCAAGCTTGATGATTTTTAATGTTAAACAAGAACATAGAAATTGTCCTTAAAAAGTTTTGAAAATTTTGATTAAACATCCGATTACAAATCTCACTTTCAGGCACCCTATAGTTCTTTTCCTACAGCCAGTCAGCCAGCCAACCAAAAAGAAAGTCGAGCAACGAGAGGAATCACCTCCAATGGGAAAATGGCGCAAGCAATTTAGAGGCAAATGAGCTTGTAATGATTGCCAAAGAGATTTTTATGAAAGATTATGATTTCTTTCTGCTGCTGCTGCTGCTGATGATGATCGTTGGCGGTCGTTCCTAGGACTCGTTTCGTGTCGCCCGGCAATATCCAAACCAGTCAGGCAGCTAGCCATTCTCTGGGTTTGACTTTTGGCGCGAAAATTCCGCACCAACACAGGCACCGATTGCTCTGGGCCCTTCCGAAGGACGAATCGTTTTGACCGGACGACGACGAGGACATTATGTCGTCCCGGAGAAAGGACGACATCAGTCAAACCAAAGGCTGGTTTCGGGTGGTTCTCAAATTAAGTTAAATTTTCAAAAAGTACGATCCTTCTTGAAATATATAAGTTAACCTTAGAGTTGGTTTAAATTTCAGGTGTCAAAATATCTAACAAGATTTAGATGATCTAGGACAAATGTTTTCAAAGGATAAGTATATTTAAACCTGACAAATTTTGAGAAACCCCTCATCATTTACCATAACCTAGGTAAGAAGCCATTGTTGTTCCCGTGAATAGGGCCAACACATAAAGTGAGAATATCGAGTAAGAAAAAAGTGGCAGATGAAGAAGAAACCCAAGAAAAAAAATTGCCCAAAGGACGACAACGACGACGAAGACGACGTTTTGTGCCATGTTTCACTTGGAATTAATTTGTATAATTTATGTGTTTTTCTGCTGCTGCTGGGCTAGTGGTGATTGAATGTGTCATGAAATATTTAAACAATTTGTAATTTGTTCACGACATGCTTAACAGAGATTTAGAAAGGATCCAAAAAACGGTGCCAATGTTTATCGATCAAAATGACGAGAACTACACTTAACTGAAAGAAAGGTTAATTCAACAAAATTTATTACAATTACAATTACAATATTTACAATTAAATGTTTGAAATAATCCTCACATTGCAATGCATAACTTTGTTATATGATTAAACAATGAACTTAATAGATGGTTCGTTTAGCCATTTCCAAACCATAAGAACTGTATTTTTGTTACTTCAATTCAAATTGGAACATTTAAAGCTTTAAAAAACTTCTTAAGATTAAAATTTTCTATAACACAAAAAAATGGTTGTGGATCTGAACGACTCATTCGACGTTGAAGTAAATTTCGTCATTCATTTGCATTAAATGTTTCTATAATTGTGAACGGAAGTTATATTTTTAAACATAAAAAAGCAGAACAATCGATACATTTTTAATTTATACCCAACCGCACATTTGATTTTTTTTTTTTTTGAGTTTTCAAAGTAATGATGAGAATAGCACCTTCAAGCTAAACGGAATCATTTTTCCTAGAAAAGTATCCCAGACCAAACTTTCAATTCAACGAAATCTAACCGAACCTGTTCTGGTACAATTCTATAACCATTAACATTTTTTCTCTAGCAGCCCACCTCATCGTCAGGAGCACTCAAAGATGAAAGCTGACGCCAGCCAATCCTCAATCGTCTCCATACCGCCTCCAAAATTTCTTTTCTTAGGAACGATCTTAATTCTGTTTTGATGCAACCACCTAAATATGCTGGAGGTAATTTTACTTAATTTTTGACCTTCTTGTGTTGGATTTTTTTTCTTCTTAATTTTCTGCCATCCGACACTGGCACTTTGGTTTTTTTCCCAATTCGTTTATCTATCTCCTGGCTGCTTTGGAAAATTGAAGTTTTTTTTCCCTAACCTGGTTTCCAAGAAAAGTGGCAAACTACCGGTGGCGGCTCCAGAAGGATGGGGAAAAGTACAACAAAGCTCTCAACAAGAGCCTTTTAGGCAAATGATGTACTCAGCTAGATATGATTTTTCTTCTCATTTTTTTTCCTTTTCCTCAAGATGTTCTGAAATATTTCCTTACCCAGTCTACGCGGAACGAATGAACGAACGAACCTTATTTGGGTGATTGTTGTCTCGAGGATGTTTGAAAGATGGAACTGAAAAATGAATGGAATTTTCATTTTCTACAACTCGAGGCAGCGGGCAGAGATTCTTCGCTGAAAGGCGCACTGCTAAAGGCAACCTGCTGGCAACAGTTTTCATTATGGAAAATCTTTTTCCCAAGGGAAAAAAACGCAAACATGTTGTTCTGATAACATCTGCGCTGACCGAAAGGAAATTATTGTGTTTTTGGTAAAAAAAAAGGTAATTTTCATACAAAGGATGTTTTTATTGAGAGAATCGTTTACTTATCTTTTGAACAATCAATTTGGAAACATTTCAAAAGGCTCATTCCACTTTTTTCATGGTGTATCTCTGAAAGCGTCATTTAGGTTTTCATTACCAGCCTTCTGATGACTAAACTACCAAAAAATTGCATCCTTCTTAACTTTTGTTTGCTTTGTTAAATTTAAAGTTTTTTAAGAGAACGAATATTTTAACAATACCAAGAGCAGAATACAAATCGTTCTAGATGGGACTTTTTTCACCTTATGCATTCGAGAATGAGAAATCTTTGATTTGAAATATCTTTATTTTTCGATTTTTCTTAATGTAGATTGTATGCAATTCTGTTACAATTAACAAATTTACAAATTTGCAAATTTTCAAAACTACTGCCTAAGTGGTATTTTGAGTTTTTTTTTAAGTGGAAGTAGTTGGTATCATTTAGTGATTTGCATGCAAACGTTCGAAAATTTAACCAAATGTATTTCAACGTAATGTGGAAGCTCTGACATGAAAGAATGATTTAATTCAAAAACCAATGAGCTTTAAAAAATAAATTTTCGTTTTAAAACCACGACTCGACTAATTGAGATCCGGGTGGAGCATTTAAGGTTTTCTCTTACATAAGTTCCTAGAAATCATAACCCCTTTTTCCAATTTGACACTTTAACTATATATTATAAGTACCGAAAACAATCTTATTTCTCAAATACTTGTTTGAAATGTTTTTGAAATGTTAGAAAAAGTACAGCCGTGTGAGAGTTTTACGTGGAACTAGGATTCATATGAGGAATCGCTTTTGAACTTTTTTGATACGGTTGATATGAACTGAGTAGAACGACGCCCATATTTGGATTCCGTACTCCAGTGAAGTAAGATTTAAGCTTTATTTCTCAGATTTAAGATTTCAATGCTCTCAAGAAAAAGCATAAATATGATCAAAAAAAGCTTAAAGAAAAACGAGATTCACATAACACTTAGCAGTAAAATGTTGGTCACACGTTTTATAGAGAAATTGTATAACGTTTCATTCTCCTGACCGTCAGTCACCTAGGATTTGTGTGTTCCTCAAATGTCAATCCGGTGTCTAAGGTCCAAAGTCCTTCACAATAAAAATTCTATTAATTGCCTCCTCGCCCAATGTGTATTCGAAGTATGGACATAGTAGATTTTTTACGGGGAAAGGAAATTGAAGAACTTTTTTTCCATTTTTTGGACACCGTAATGAAATCACATCAATGTCCTAAAAAAGTGCTAAGCAGTTGGCTCTATCTTTATCAGTTCTGAAGTATTTGAAGTCATCCGCAAATAACCAGGGAAAAGAGGGATTTAAAAACGGTGTCAAGATCGTTCACAAACAGAATGGACAACATTGGCCCAAGAACACTTCCTTGGGGAACGCCCGAAGTAATCTCGAACCTCTTCGTTTGTCTTGTTCCAATTTTCACGAACGCAGTGCGTTTTGTAAGGTTTTTCAACTCACTCGAATTGCTTTCTCTCCGCTTCATGATCATTTTCAACTTTTTTAAAATTTTAAGTGCTATTCTCAACCTAGTTTATTTTACTTTCAAACTTCCAAATAACACAGAAAGCTGTCCTTTCATCTCGATTCAAGGAATTTGTTATATATTTATTTAATTGCTGTCCTCTCAACTCTCTTAATGGTGCTTTTTTTTCCTACAATAAATTCAAGCTGGCCTCTCAACCCGTTTGATCATCAAGCTGCCCTCTAAATTTACTTACAGGTGATTTCTTGTTGAATTGAACTTTTTTTCAAGCAGTACTTTCAACCCACTTGTTCACCAAGCTGTCCTCTCAATTTGCTGAAAGGTTATTTCTAATTGAAAATTTATTTCAAGCTGTCCTCTCAACCCGCTTAATCACCAAGTTGTCCTCTCAGCTTGCTTGAAGGTGTTTTTTTTCAATTATTTCAAGCTGTCCTCTCAACTCATTTGATAACCAAGATGTCCTCTCAACACGCTTATAGATGTTTTCTTATTGTACATTTTTTTCAAGCTGTCCTCTCAACCCGCTTGATCACCAAGCTTTCATCTCAGCTCGCTTGATCTCTAAGCTGTCCTCTCAAATTGCTTGAATGTGGTTTTTCATACAATTATTTTAAGCTGTCTTCTCAACCCGTTTGATCACCAAGTTGTCCTCTCAACTCGCTTATAAGTGATTTCTAATTGTACAATTTTTTAAGCTGTCCTCTCAACCCGCTTGATCACCAAGCTGCCCTCTCAACTTGCTTATAGGAGTTTTTCCATATTTCAATTCAAGCTGTCCTCTCAACGTACTTGATCACCAACTTGTCCTATCAACTTGCTTGAAGGTGTTTTTTTTTCCTAACAATTATTTCAAGCTGTCCCTCTCAATCCGATTGATCACCAAGATGTCCTCTCAACTCGCTTAAAGGTGTTTTTTCATAAATTTTATTCAAGCTGCCCTCTCAACTCGCTTGTTCACTACGCTGTCCTTTCAACTCACGAATAGGTGCTTTTTCATATTTTTAATTCAGGCTGTTCTCTCAACCCACTTGATCAACCCAGCTGTTCTCCTAAATTGATCACTTAGCTATCCCCTCAACTCACTTATGGGTGCATTTTCATATTTTTAAATCATGATGTCTTCTCAACCCCCTTGATCATCAAGCTGTCCTTTCAACTCGCCTCAAGGTGTTTTCTTATTGTACATTTATTTGAAGCTGTCCTCTCAACTCGCTGGAAGGTGTTTTTTCCATATATTTATTTCAAGTTGTCCTCTTAACCCGTTTGATCACTAAGCTGTCCTCTCAACTCGCTCTTAGGTGTTTTTTTCATTTGTTGTTCTATTATTTTTTTTTCTATTCAGAAAAGCATTATTCTTCATTTGAAATCAAGTTTTATTGGTGAAATTTCTGTAGAAGAGAAAATCTGGAAAAATTGATAAAATTTCAACCGCATATTTCTCTGTTGCTTGTTTTCCACATTAACAATTAAGCTAGGAACGGCAGAACAGTTTCCCAAAGAATTGAACACATTTCTTAAACGTATTTGTACCTATTTTAAAAAGTTTTTTAAAATGAGAAGTGATAAAAACAACTTTTCAAATATTTGGTTTCAGCTTCCAAAAATTAGTCAAAACTTGCTCATGAATTATTTACTTCAACAGTTCTTGAGTTCCCAATATTTTTTTTCATGAAGAGTGTTTTCTGTAAATTTTTATTAAATTCTTATTGATACGTAATTTTGAAGAGTTTAAAACTCCTGATTCAAAAGAATGCTTGTTCATAACATTTGCTCAAATTATTATGAGCAAATCTAAGAAGACTCAAATGTTGGAACTGACATGATAATTTGTCCAGAAAATGTTTTTTGTCGTCCGAATATAATTGGCAGTTCGTGAATTGGTTTTTTTGGTCAAGCACTTACTGAATGTTGACAAAACACAAAATGAAAAGATTTGGCTTCCAGAGAGCGTAAACTCTTTTCTACTTTCAATATTACATTTTATTCAAATTATAATTAAAAGTTTTTTTAAAGCTTGAAGAGTTGAAAATTGATCCAAAAATACATGTATAATTTCTAATAAAATAATATAAACACAAAGCATACAACCAAAGGTTGTCGAAAAAAAACTGTGTTTTTGTGATATAAATTTTTACCATATTTTTTTTTAGATTTTGAAGATTTGCGAAGTTATTCGTGGATTCTTCTTAAACAAATGTATTCTTAAAATCAATACTTTGTAATTGAAATGAAAATAAGTATTCGATATTCCTTACCGCCCCTAGTGGGGCGTTGAGATCTTCTAAGGGGGCGTTGAGCCTAATTTTGAATTTTGGGGGGCGTTGGAAGGGCTTAGATGGGCGGTGAGGCTGTTTTGATTTTTGATAGTTTTATTTTTGAAACAGGTCAAAATCGAAATGATAGCTAAAAGTTCAAGAAGTGATAATGGAAAAACTAACTAAACTTAGCATTGACTCGGAGTGAATAAAAAACTTATCGTTCCCTCTATGAATCTTCAGTATGGTTTGATTTTTGCTTCACAGGCAAATTTAATTTTCATTTTATTAATTTTGCTCTCCGATGTAATTATCCCTATTAACAAGTAACCTTTATATTTACTTATTTCTTAAGTCTATTTTAGTTTATATATTTCGCAAAGTCTTGAGTTTCCTATCTCAGAATTCATCTTGCCACGATGCCTTTGAAATATTATAATCAATTATTATAACGGCGATAGAATCTGAAACAATTCTCTAGAAAAGGGAAGCAACCGCACTATCACTCCAAGTTTCAACTTTTACTACTCCTTAAAATGATGATATTTTTCATTTGCAGACATTCGTCAGAAATACTAAAGAAATTGCATGTTTCAATCCAATTCTAAAATAGTGTACCTTGCGTAAATTTTGATCCAACCTATAGAACTTTCCAAAAACTTCTCACCTGATAGCTTTATTTTCCAACGAACACTTTGCAAAATTTTTATAATAGATCTTTTTGCTGATGGTAATGTTCGTGATATTATTATGCTGGTTGTTTCACACTTTTCAGTTTTGGAAAAAATCAATTTCAAAAACGACTATGTTTGTCGATCGGCTAACAGTGGTTCAAAATCAGAAAAAATTGGAAAAAAATATTTAAAAATCTTTTTTGTCAAGATTGTATGCAAAAAAGTTGAAAAAAAAAATTTAAAAAAGATGTTTATCCAAATTTTGCTTCTTTTCTATTATTTCCAAAAGGGGTTTTGAGTTTTATACTGGAAATTTAAATATTTTTCAATTATATATGAATATATTTGGTAAAATTAAGTATGGATTCCGAAATCCCTCTTGATTAATTGTATGAATATTAAAACTGATGTTTCCTGGTGAATTTGCATGTATATCGAAATAAACATTGCTTGATCTTCATTGTATAAATATTTTTAAAATTTTCCACTCAAAACTCTCGCATTCAAAATATAACAAAAAGTAGCAGCTGATTTTAAGATATGTTTTTGTTCAGGCTTCCACCTATCAAACGGTACACAATTAACCACGGCGAAAGGAAGCGCAAGCAATATTTTTGCTTCTGAAATATAAACAGAGTAAATAAAACTTTTTTTACCATAATTTTGGGTTCTCAACTAAGTGAAACTTTATTGAGGGTGTTTTTCATCTCAAAACTGTAAAATAGATAATAGTAGGGGAGAGTGGGGTAACGTGGGCCACTTTGAATAGCTCAGCTGTGTGTTGAGATTAAAATCTCAATCCAACTGTCATGGTCGTCGTTTTAGGTAAGCATGTTTTTTTATATGTTGTTGACTTATGTACGCATCATATGCTTCTTTTATTCAACTAGCCTAGAAAATGTACTTAAATAATTAAACAATCACCCGCAAATTGCATCCGTGAGAGACCCAAAGTACATAACCAAAATATGCTCAAACGCTTATGATCTTACTTTTGTCATATTCTTTTACGAGGAAAAGGTTTTTTTTATGAAACATAGATAAGTCACTCAAACGCAACCATTTTGAAAATCATAGTTTGTGGAGTATCGTGGGTCACATTTAGTGGAGTATCTCGGGCCACTTATATTTTTATGTTTCTATACACATTTTATTTTAACATTCAGAACATAAAATACATTTTTCTTATTTGCATAGTTTTCTTATGTTAAATGAAGAGTTAAGAAAAATATTTTTTTTTAATTTTCTCCAGTGCGATAGAGACGAACAGCCAGGCGAGCCATAAATTAGAAACTATTCAATTAACACAACTCTTTTTTTTTATTTCCTCATCTGAAATTGCTTTAAAATAACTAAATGAATTATGAAATTTCAGTTTTGGGTCAAATTATAAACTTCGCAAGTTATCATGTAAATTTGGATTTGGTGGCCCACAATTTTTTAAAATTAAAAAAAAAACCTTTTTTAAAACAGTCATAACTCTGGAAATTAATGAATTTGAAAATTTAAAAAAAATTGCATAATGATAACTTAAAAATGTAGAAAACCTTTTCATTTATTTTTTTTTTCGTATTATTTTTTATAATACAGAAGTTATGAACCAAAGAAAAAAGTGGCCCATGATACCTCACTCACCTCTACTTATATTACTATGGAATAGACATTTATGAATTTGTAAAGACATAAATTTATTATTCCATAGTACACTTTTTTAATAATTTGGAGGTAAAAATTAAGGGGGGGGGTAGGGTCTAACGGCTATAAAAAAACACCATTTTCACGATTTTTTTCTAGAGCTATCGTTCAAACAAATGTTTTCAAATTTTTTGCCATAAACAAAGCATTGTTAAATGAACATTTAGTAATTTTTTCGTAGAAAAATATTAAAAAATGAGCCAGGTGACGGGGCACTTTCGAGGATGCCTTTTAGAAAACAGGATTTGCGGTGGACACTGTATCTCAGCACAGAATCATCTGAAGTCAAAAAATCAGAGCAAAATATGTTTAATAGATGTTTTTCTAGACCCCAACGTTTTTATTTAACTTAAATTTTTTTTTATGAAATTTTTGTGGCTGTTTGAAGTAAATCTTCCCAAAGTAAAAAAAAAACAAAAAACAAAAACGTTGGGGTCTGGTATTTTATATGTAGAAAATATGATCCAAATTTGAAAAGAATCGGATAAGTAGTTTTCAAATGACGATGTCCACGGACTTTAAAAATTGCTTTCGAGAAAAACGCGTTTGAAGCTTCTGCTCTTGCTTTCTTGCAGTATTAGATAGGAGAAGATAAAGGCCTATAATTTCTACAGTTTTGCTTCAATTGACTTGAAAATTTGACACAACAATCTTAAAATGTTTTACAATAAGAAAAATAAAAAAATAAAAAAATCGATTTTTTGAAAGTGTTAGACCCTACCCCCCCCCCCCCCCCTTAAGAAATCATTTTTTTAATTTTGTGTTTAAGTTGTCGTTCTTGTTTGTTCCATGGAAGTTGTATAAAAAGTCCTAGAAAATATCTAATTACATCAAAACGTTCCTTGAATATTAGAGAATCGAATACCACATAAAAAGTTGGATGTCGCTGACTTGAAAAATTGACTTTTTCCCAGCTTTTTGGGGATTTGAACCATTGTGCGGCTGCCCGTTTTTTTATGCCGATAGTTTTTGTGGGTAATAGTCCCGACTCATTTATACACGCTCTGCAAGTATGCGTAAAAAATGTCAAAAACATATACAGTGTTGCGCAGTTTCTGAGATATTGCAGTTTAAGTGGAAAAAGTAAATCCGGATTTCTTAGAATTGCTGTATGTAAAGTCATGCATATTACAGAAACTGAAATTTCGAGGGATAAAAGTGTGATAGTTTTTTTTGTAAATAATTTTTTGAAACGGCTTATACATTCAGGTTTCAAGGAGCCAAGCTCATTTTTTGTTTTAACAATTGTTTGCGTAGCATAACACTCAACGTGATAGTTAGTCTATATAACGCAGAAATTTTGAACGAAAAATATCATCAGAATAAAAAGTTATGGAAGTTAAAAGTTGAAGGAACAGACCTTTCTCTAGAACTACAAACGGTACTGAGATGGTAATCTTAATATATAATTTCAACTTTTAGTGGCCAAATTTTCACAAAATTTGTTAGGGGGGGGGGGGGGCATGAGCTCATAAAATCAGCAAAAGGGAGCGGTAAGCGAAAAAAGTTTGAAAACCACTGCTCTATATTTTGAAGAACAGTTTTTCTCAAATACAGGCCGATTATCAATATGATATAGAGGGTGGCCACCCATTCGGGAAAAACGGAAAAGCGGGAAAAAGACGGATTTGAAATTCAACGGGAAAAAAGCGGGAAAAAGCCGGATTTTTTTCGAATAGTCGGGAATGTTTGCCTCAGTAAAAGTTTGTTGAATGAAGTTTAATCAAAATATGTCGAAACAAGTGGAAATGGATTGACAGTTGATCATCAGTCTCTTTCCAATTGACTTCGACCGATTTCTACCAGGTTTAAACGAATCCTCCTGCCGAGCTGGATCGGTTTCGATTAGTTTGAACTTGCTTCATTGAACAGCTTCCTGACTAGTAGAAATTGAAATCTCCACTAAACCGACAATTAAGAAGCAAAAGGTCATGTTTCCGACAAGGATATTCTTGTATTCAGAAATAGCTGTTGTTTGTTTTACTATGGATTTTTGAATAAAATGGCTATACGGTCTCCCTTGACTTATCCCATCACTCTTTATTTATCGTGCGTTTATCCGACCTGTGTCTAGAAGTACTCGTTGACAAGCAACACTTAAGTGGAACTTGTGCCGATAAAATTAAGGACGAATTCGGACAATTATGTGCAATACCTTCAATAAAATTATTATTCTCGGGATATCAAAGAAAAACACAACGATTGTACATTTTTTGGATGGAACTTATTGGAGCTATAACGGTAAAGAGATCTTTCGTCCAGTTTGTCCGTAATTCTCACTCGAGATATATCGAGGCCTTAAAAGCAAAAAAAATGGACGAGAATCTGAAAGAAACTATAACGAAACGGAAGCGAGAGGCAGAAAAGGAGGCTAAGGAACTGGAAGCGAAAAAATTGAAGGTGATTTCCGACGCTCAGAGAGAGGCGAGCTTGATGGACGAAAAAATTA
>NC_073693.1:236750275-236774972 GCF_029784155.1 Uranotaenia lowii | reverse complement strand
ACGGCAAACCCGGTGAAATGGGTAAGTTTGGTACTTGATACTGGTACTTGGTACTTTGGTATTTGGTAAATGTTTGGAACTCTTGTTTGCTTAATTGTTTTAATGGTATGTTACCATTTTACTTGATTATACTAGGTTGAACAGGCGTGCTATTTCAATTAAAATAGAGAACTATACATACTATGGAGTGTTTTGTATCAATTCTCCAAAAAAAAAACAAACGAAATTTTAGTCATACGACAAAGACACTCCAACAAAAATGTGATCCAATTGGCTCTTCAAACATCCAGATTACCGTTTTCGAAATTCCCAGCTCAATCATAGTTAATTGAATTCTCGGTAACCTCATTGCGTTCTGAATTAACACAGCACAGTTGCACATTTCCCCTTTCGCAAATTTGCAAATGCATGTTATGTCGGATTGTTATCCGCTCAACACCCAGAAATGCCGGTATATCTCCATTCCCATTCCACAGCGACGCCACCGAAACAAACATTTTCTTCCCAGGTGGGTCCCGAAATGGGCGTGCAATGCAGGCTCCGACATCAGGACCAACTTTTGGCCATTTCGTTGCACAATTAGATTATTTACTCACTTTAATGCGGTAATGACAGTAGCAAATCGTTGCGCTTTCGACGATGCAGATGATCTGGAATTGCGACTAACTAGGGGTAGGGTGCTTGTTCCTATTTTTGAAAAAGTTTATATCGGAAATCGATTAGAGCTGATTTCTTGTTTTGAAACAAGAAGAATTAATATAATTATATATAAATTTAGAATAAAATATTTCGTCTGAAATTTAAAGAACATCCCTTATGTTTATATGCTAATTCCATTACTGCCCTTTGAAAACATATAATGTAAATACGAAACTGATTGCACAATGGTTGTTAGGGTTGATCCAATGATTTTGGGTAACGTACCAACTAGACTTCAACCCCCATTTTTTGGATCACCCAGTCCAGTGGCAATAGTAAGGGAAATTTTCCTGAAAATCTCTACGAATTCCGGTACTCCAATCCATCAATTTTTCAAATAGTAACAACAATCAATCAGAAACTTTTCCAAAGCTCTTGTTTGAAAAACAAATTAAATGCATTCATTTCAAAAGCGTGTCGACTGACTCTCACTGTATCATTTGTCGTTCCCAGGTAAGCCGGTGAAAATCCCTGCCAACCAGCAGGAGCTAATGAAGGAAAAGTTCAAGGAAAACCAGTTCAACCTGCTGGCCAGTGATATGATTTGGCTAAATCGATCCCTGACGGATGTGCGGCATCACGAGTAAGTATCAAATCAATGAATTTTAAATCCAATGAATGTAATATTATGTAGGGCTAGGTGGGGTAATTATGAACAAAATTTCTTCATTTGGCACACTCACAGCCACCATATGTTTATTTCTTATCATAAATTCTGAAAACCTGCCAATAATGAATGTTTCCGTGCTCTTTATCATTCTGTAGAGCAACTTTTTTTTTCTCGTCGCAACCCACGTCCTTGAGACGTCTGTTCATAATTACCCCGTCTGTTCATATTTACCCCCCTGTCTAGGGGGTAATTATGAACACGGATTACGGACTTGGTATAAAATTTTTGAAAAGTAACAGTATTTATACGTTACATTTACCCATAGTAAGCAGTGTATGGTGATTTTTTTCTTAAAAAATTATGTTCATAATTACCCCAAAACCTGTTCATAATTACCCCGAACGCTGTTCATATTTACCCCGAGACTTGTCCAATATGATTTATATGGTGTCAACAAATCTCAATTCAACTCCAAATATTGAAAATAATTAGCAGTAATAAGAAAATGGGTTGTTTTATAAAAACTCAATTCAATTCATGTATAAAACTTTTAAAATAAACAAATGTAATCAAAATTTAGAGGTTAAGCAACACAAAAATAGCAATTTAGCGTTCTTTTGTATTGATTTTTTGTATCTTTTGTTTCGGTAGTTAAAATTTTTGTTGCATGTTTTACGTTTTGGTTGGTTTCTTTTTCTTTCGTTTCTTTGTCTTTGCAGATCAGTTTTATTTGAAAGGGCCTCTCCATACGTGTAAAATTTTAGGCGAGTTAGGCTACTCGATAGTTTTTACATCCGTTTTAAATGTCCTGCGCAGTAAACATCAAGTTTTCACCTAAATGTCGTGGGTTAGGCTTTTCACGTACGTGCGAGATATCATGAAATTGAAACAGATACATCTACAGAAAATTCTATTTTTTTCAAGATGGTTGTATCAAAAAACATTCATTAAAATCTTGAATCAGTGAAGAGTCATATTTTGCAAGGCTTGTCAGTTCTATATGATCGACTGTTTTGAAAAATATTTACACTAATTTTTTTTTTTTCACCTGTACGAAATTTCACATTATTTAGTAGCTCTATTTTCTCAAGAAAAAAAATTTATTACTGCAGAAGTTTTCCTCACCAAACTGAAAGAGAAAATCTTCAACCAAAAGATTTCCATTTTGTACTAAATTTAAAAAAATGTATTCGAACAAATAAAGATTGAAAAAGTAACAAAGTTTAAAGATAAAACAGCAAGATCATAGATTTTGGATCTTTGTTATCCGAATGTAACTCATAAACAATTTTTCTCTTTTTTTTTCTTTTTTTTTTGTTTCGATTATATTCGTTTTACCATTTTTATGGCATTCGCGACTTTATCAACGTTGCAGTTGGTGGATCGTTATTGAAAAACTTATCCGGTACAACTGTGTTCGATGTTTGGTGAGAAATTTTTTACTAGGAGAGGAGGGGGAAGGGGGTCTGAAATGCTTGGGTAATAAATGAATGGCCCCCTAAGTTGATGAATAAAACATTTGGCCATCAAAAAGCCAAAGAAATGTCAGGAAATGTGTGTTCATAATTACCCCATAGGACGAAAACTATGGGGTAAATATGAACACTCATCTGTGAACCTGTGCGAATAAAATATTTCAAAATTCTTTCAAAATCCAGACAAAGCATCATTAACCGGATGTAAAACAGTTGATAACAACATTCTAGCTGGATTTCCTATGATCAGATATTCAAAACATTGAACACTGTCCAAAACGATTTCCGTTCCACGGGGTAATGGTTTTTTAAAACATCTGAAATGATATCATTAGGATTTGAAAACAGATCGGAAACAGCTTAAAGCTATCAATCGGATGTTAAACTATACCTTTTGGAACTTTTTGTGTTCATTCATCCCCCACACCAGCGCGTATGGCACTTGTTCGGAATTACCCCGTGTTCATAATTACCCCACTTGACCCTATGTACTACATAGGTATCTTTTTGTGATTGTATCCGTTTACCCGAAAACTTTTGCTCAGAATGATCTTTCTCCAGAATTACAAAAACCCGAAATCAAACTCCAAAATGCACTAATTTCCGTCACCCCAATTTACAAAATGATTTTTTAAGTTAAACACTTATTTAAAAGTTTCCAACTAAATTTATTTTAGAACCAATGCTGTATTTCGTTTAAGGTATGGGTACTCAAATTGATTTTACGCTAACCAGTGTGCCTTTGAAAATTAGTTTTGGCAACCGACTCCTCACGCTGCGCGTTCGAATTTAAAAGAAATATTGTCCTTCACAATGTCGCGTGGCGGACGGGGCTAAGGGATCACCCCTACTTTTCAGGCAGATCTAGACTAATGTTTTAGGGCCGTCGCTTTCGACGGCGGGTTTCCCATTCTTCAAATTTGTACATACATACAGTGTAACGTTAAAAAATGCGGAAATCTTTCATCAAGGTTCAAAAACAGTTTTCTTGATGTAAACAAGATTTAAAAATTTTTCATGCATTCAGGCATGTAGATGAACTTATTAAGAAACAATAATACGATGTCGATATGTTCACTTTCGCTCTCAACACTCTCTTAAGGCGAGATCTGAATCGAGAGCATAGCTTCTCAATATACATAAGCCTCTGACATATAAGTCCACACTTCAGAGATAGAAGCCTTCTGAGAATCGAGACTTGGGAGATCCACAGGCCATCGTTTTAACATACGCCCATATCAAAGAGTCGAAAGAGTTCAAATCCGAACTGCTCGGAGGCCGAAGATTCTTCGGTTAAAACTTCAGATTATCCTCCAGCCTGTTTTGGGTCTTTTTGAGGTATGTCATGGGCTCCATCTAGCTGGAAAACATCATTCTCGGGTTCATCGAAGTTTGCCCGAATCCGTGGAAGCACCTGATTCTTCAAAATGACCATGTAGACTACAGTTTTAACTTTTACTCCAGCTTTTATGAAAATAAGAGACATCTTCAATACTTTTGAAGCAAGCTCCAAATACTATGACTCTGGTGGGATCCTCGATAGTAAACTCGAATTTCACACTCTCTGAAACATCCTTGGCCTTCAGAGCTGAATTATGTACCGATCCGTACGTAAATTGGACACCAGATCAATCAAAAAAAGTTTCACGTCTTAGAACACGACGATCAGCTGCAGCTTCTTCAAGTTAGACAGAAATCGCTTTGAGCGCTCAAGTCACAGTGCTTTAAATCGTTCTGTTATCAACTGTCGCCATGATCTTGCCTTTGATGATACATTTGATCAATCGTTTCATGGAGGAATTCGTGATATTCGCTTCCTTAGCCAGCCTCCGGACTAATCTTACTGGATTCCGCTTTACTTTCGTCTTGACCTATCTTTCCACTTTTAAATTTCGTGCAGACCATGACCTCCAGCTTTCGAGGACATGCTCCATCAAAGAAAGAACGTTTTACGCGGTAAAAAGACGCGAGATGACATGCTACAGCCGTCGCAATTTGCTTGGAGATTTTTGGGCGTGAAGCAAACTTGTCAATATCTCCTTTGTGTACGTCTAGCCGATATAGCATATACTGTACTACTACATTGTTTACGTCAATGGACAGATAAAGGTTAGAGCTATTACACCCACAAACAAATTTCCTCAAAAATCGTCAAAAAACAACCCAAAACGGACTCCTAAATTTTGTTACATTTTTCATTGGTCATATTGTATATCCGGTGAGGTTGTCTCCCTCAACGTGAATGGATCCATAGGACCATCTTTCATCTAGATGACCTGCTTCTGGTGCGTTCTCAATGACATTCCTGAATGCTTATGTTGACGTGCTTGACGACCTTCTGTAGCCCTGGTTCCAGGACTAAACAGTGACTCTTGCTCTATGACGTCCTATTGGATCCAATCCGACTGAGTCCAAAGATTTTCCAATGGACCCTGCTCGTTGACCTTTGAGTGGCTCTTTATCCGATGAGTTTTTATCCGGCTGCCTAACCGGTCCGACAGCCTGCCATGGCTTCGATTCGACTACATTCTTATGGACCATGTCCAACGATTTTCATCGACATCTAGTTCGACGGTCTTTCGAGAACTACGATCCTCCAGTGGCAGTGTATGGAAATCTCCCAGTGGCTATGACGCAATGACGTTCTATGCCTCCTCTCCTAAAACCTTATCGTGGCTCAGTTCCGACAAACGTGAGTCTGGCTCGACGACCTTACAATAGATCTGGTCCGACAACCGTCCAGTGGCTCCTGATCCGACGTTATTCTAGAAGCTCAGTTAGGTAACCTCTAAGTTGCTGTCGATTCTTCAAAAGAGGCGTGTCATGCATCTGGCCGGACAACCTGCTCGTCGAATTTCAAATGGATTTGATTCTGCGACCTTTACGGCTACTAGTCTAAAAACCTTCCAGTGGCTCTGCCAACAACTTTTCAGTAGCTCCTGTCTTACAATCTCTCAGTAGTGATTTTGACTCGATGACCTTCTCTAGCTCGTCAACCTTTCAATGATCCCGGGTCAAAGATTTTTCAATATAAATATTTTTTCCCTGATGATTTTTCAATATAAATATTTTTTCCCTGATGATATTTCAATCGCCCTCTTTGATCTATCTAAAAAGGCTTCAGGCCCAGGCTTCAGTCGCTTGCTAAGTGATCTTCTAATCTGATGCAAATATAAGAGTAGTTACCTGAGTTTGTTTTGGTCTTAATGTAGTTTTTTTTTTCTTTGAATAGAAAGTCCGCTCTGTCGTTATTCGGCAAGTTTCTGTTGTAGCCCACTTTCTGTTTTTATTTTTTTGTCGGAAACATTTAGGAAAAATGCTTATTTTAATGCATTTTAGTCAAATTCTGTTTTTCTTTCTCTTTTTGCTTCAGAACTCTACAGAAGATTATACAAAACTATAGCGAATAATACTTACCAACACATATGGTCTTTGATCTTGATAACTTCTTGTTCTCTTTTAAGGTTGTACGGAGTTTCAGAGAAATTTCAAGCCAATACTTAGCTTAGCTTAGCTTAGTTGACTACTCATATCCACCTTAAATCATTGAACTTGAAGTGCTTAGATATAATCATTCATTTAAAACTTCAGATAAAATAATTGATTGGACTTTGCTTAACTTAAGCACTTCAAATTCCATGATAGCTGGCGTGGCTAAGCAGAACAAGTTCTACCTCGCCAATGCGCAATGGTTGCTAATCCGTGATTGATCGAGGTCATCAGCTTTGTGCAAGGGCCAAAAGAATGGTGCATGCGACTAGCAGTTCATTCACAATGCACAAAACTCATGCTCTCCCTTTGAAAATGATCAATAACGGCACCGGCCACGTCCTAGTAGCAGAGAAATTACACGCCAATACTTAGCTTAGCTTAGCTTGATTGACTACTCACATTCACCTTTAATCATTGAATCCGAAATGCTTCATCATTAGATTTGAAAAGTTTTTTAATCCTGGCTCTGAACATTGTGCTGACTTTTTGAATTAAATGTATTTTACGAATATATCTTGATTGATATCATCATTTTTTATGCATTTCGAACACCATAATCGCAGGCGTGGCTCAGTAGAAATAAATCCACATCGCCAATGGTTGCTACTCCGTGATTGACCGAGGCCATCAGTTTTGTACAAAGGTCAAAAGAATGGTACTTGGGATTACTATTTCATTCTCATTGTACAAAACTGATGCTCTCTCTTTGAACATCAATAACGGCGCCGGCCACGTCCTAGTAGTCAATGGATAGTTGGGAAAAATTAAGAAAGGGATGAAAGATATAACTTTGCGCTTTAGGACCGAGGTCACCTCTGCATCCTAGCAAATAATTTTTTCTGGGATGGGGTGAAAGGATATGATCAGGAGACACTTCTGACTAGTGTAAAGATCAGAATAAACTATAATTTAAATCCTAACCTTATGTTGGATTCTGGAGGAATGTTAAATATGATTCATGCAAATGTATTTTGTTTTCATGATATTTTCAACGAAAACCTGAAAAAAAAATTTTACTGAACATCTTGACTTCCTGCTTGAAATTCTTTATTTTTTAACATAATTCAACGAATGCTTTCTTTTTTTTGCATTTTTGCACGATTTTTTTAAGCTTTAATAACTTTTTTACAAAAGACGAAAAAACTGATTTTTAAATCAATAAAAACTGGTTTTGAATAATTCAATATAAACTGTTAATGAATAAAATGTACGAATAAATCAGTCTTATGTTTTTTTTTTATTAATGATTGGTTTTTTCAAAAAAGTACAAAAAAAATTACACAGACTCATATAATCATCACTTTGTTTTAACTTCATCAATCATGAAACAATATTTTACTATCCTTGTACCGGCGTATTATTGTTGTTGATTTTATAAAAAAAAATTTGCTTAAGATTAAATCCTTTTAATTGCTGCGGAATCATGCATCTCGATTTTGTAAATTATATTAAATCTCATAATCATGATTTAATTTAAACTAGAACTTTATAACATTAAACAGCTAATATGTATGTTTGCAGATGATCGAAGATAATATTGATGAAAAACATTGAGCATTCAAAGGTACAAATGCCTTCTTGAATGTTATTAGTATGTTTGTTTTTAATTGCAGTTTACATATATATATTTCACAAAACAATGAATCGAGAAGTCAATTAGTTAAAAAGACAAAGTTGTTTTTGCGAACGTCAAAATAAAACTATTAAAGCCTTTATTTAGTTCTAATGATATGTGTTGATGCATATGAGAGATTATGTTTAATTCACCTGTTTTAAAGTTACTGTGGTACTGCTTTGTCGAAATATAAATCTTAAGTATCTTCAGAAAAAATTATTGTAGGTATGGACAGTTTCTTGTCCTCAAGCTTCAATGTGAGGAGAAGTCAATACAGCCAGTGAAATTCCCTTAAGTAGTTCCTTAGACTGAATTTTTTTCGTAAAACCGTGGGACAATGAGATAAATTTATCATCCGAATTCCAACCGAGCATGAGCAAATCAAGCCCGAAATAGTGCTTTTCCTCGGGCGATTCTTAATTAAGATTTTCTTTCACTATTCCCGATTAAAATAGAAAATTTCTCTATCAATATATCATTTGGCAACTATTCTCCGATTGCATACATCGACATTCACGAAAAGTTTTAATTTTTAATCATCTACAAATTTTTCTCAGAAGTCTTAAATTGTTATTCGTAATTGAAATGGCAACACTTCAACATCAGTTGTTAACCAAAGGACTAAAGAAGTAATGAGTTCATATATGCTGTGAATTTCCAGCCAATTATATCAGCTCTTCTCTCCAACTCAAGCAGCAAAATACACCCACACACACAAACATGGGATACATAACGTACCCGAACTTACACATAGATAGTGAGAGAGAGAGTGAGAGCAATGCGTACCAAACCAAACCTATCCCGCATCTATCAATCAACGGCTGGTCAAAGAGAATCAACTGTCGTAACCAGTGGTCTCGTTGTACCATTCTGTATCTAACCTCTACAGACTCTCCGCTTTGACAGTCACACAACCGTACTTCAACATCCGTTCGCTAATGCAATATCGTTCAAACTGAATTCCATAGCCTGCTTTTCTCAGACCACTTAGGCGGCATCCATAAATTACGTAACGCAAAAAATGCACTTTTTTACCCCCTCCCCCCCGTATGTCACAAATCGTAACGCTTTGACGTACCCCCCTTCGAAAATTACGTAACGCTGATAATTACCCCCCCCCCCCATCTTTTCATGTTTTTAAATACAGATTTTCGAAGATAAAACAAATTAACATGATTTTTTTAAACGTTTTACAAAACGGAATTTATATCTATCCAAATCGCTTCTTAGTACTCATTGATGATAACTCTTTGATAAAATAAATTGAATGTCTTAATCCGAGTTGCTCTGTGCTTGTTCACTGATGATCTACCTTGTTTACTTTAGTTTGTTTAAGGAATATAACTTGTTATGCAAAATATACTCAACTAAGTAATATTCGTCGGAATAATCAAAATTGCATTTTTTTTAAATCAATTGAGAAAAAAATAGTAAAATTTCCGTCTTAAGGTTGAACTGAGTTCTTGGGAGTAAATGAACCTAATATTCGGTTTTCCAACGGTTATTTAACGGATATTCAATCCGCATTTGGTGGAGTCTATCTCAGAATCTTTAAAGGGGAAAAGTTACAAACCAGTTTCAATAATGTTGAAGCCTACAAATTTTAAGCAAATTATGGTAGGTTTATCATTCTGCGGAAATGGCATGACATAAAAATAGCTGCGATTAAGTAAACTGAAATTTTTAAGGAAAAAATCGTTACGTATCGATGAGCATACCTCCCCCCCTCCACCAATGTCACAATTCGTAACGCTCGAGCTTACTCCCTCCCCCCCCTAGGATCGTTACGTAATTTATGGATGCCCCCTTATTTGACTTTCCTCTCTTTTTCTCTCGTATTTTGCTGCATACTCACTCTTCACAATCAGTAATTTTCTGTCTCTTACGCTCAAAACTATATTTTTTATCACGCACTGGGTTAATTGTCCTTTTTCTAGCACTGATATAAATTATCAGTTTGTCTTTATTCTTTAAATCAGATTTATTTTTCTTTTCCGTATAAACACTCTATTACTTCTATTCACTACATCAACCAAACTTGTTTCTTGTCGTTCTCTTCCTGCATTCTGCATTATAAAAAAGAAAGGCGAGCGACAATCTTTAACTGAGAATGCTTTTTCTCACATATCATTTGCTGGTTACCTCGTTCTCACTTTTCCAAATTTGTTCAATTAGTACTAACTGTGCTTTCACAACGAACAAAAGTCATCCACACAAAATCATACATACTTGCACGAACCCAATTCTAACAAATCAACAAAAAAAAATGCTCACAAATTACTATTAAAACTTTGAACCCTCTTGCAACTTAATTGATTCCGCTAATAAGACTTGTCATGACTATAGGAAGAATCATCGCCAATCAAATTCTAATGTAATGAACTCTCCTAATATTACAGAATGTAATGTTTTTCAACTCTCCCTTTAAGCTACTCTCTGCTGCTGTCCAACCCCATTCAGCAACCTCACACACACCAAATTAAATTATGCTGGGGAAAAAATATAACAACCTTCACAAATGCATGCAGGCAGGGACTAGAAAACCATTATAACTGATCTCATTCAAATTTAAAACTAACTATACACATTTAGGGGAATGGACTCTAGTTATACTGCTGCAGTTTAATATTAATTGGAGTGATCTCACCAAATTTCCCGCAACAGCTTCGTAACGCCATGTTCCTCTCCCGCCGGAATATCAAAAATTGCCTTCCGCCGTACCACTTTACTTCGAATATTACTGTTCCCTTGGCGGCCATATTTGTGGAAATTTCACGTTTTTCTATTTACACTTTTCACGTATCACAGTCAGTTTTTCCACAATTATTTCACCATTCACAACACCGCAACCACCTTTCACAAGCAATCCACCGAAATTTCTTTTTAAAAACTATTAAAGCTAGTCAGAATAAAACTTTTTCTAGCAGCTCCAAACCTATCAGACGGTTCTACACCAGAGCTGCCCAGAGAAATTACACGCCAATACTCATTACAAACTCTTCTGTGAAACCATGAGCTCGGAATCGGGGACCTATTTATAAAAACATTTGTTGTCTGCAGAACTAGCACCACGAGGGTCTTCACTGTACTTTGCGAAACGCACAGGCCGTTTAGAAGGTTGAAATTGATCCTTAAGGTCGAAGTCGTAAGATTTCTACTATTATATCGCAATTGCATGCCGACGAAGAAGTGGTCCGATTGCGATTGCGGCGACGGAAATCGTTCTAGGGAAGGTTGCAGTCTGCTAGTATCCCTGTATGGAGGGTTATTCAACCAAAATTGCGGTGACAACACCTGCAGACCATCTCTCGAATCACATATGAGCACCTTGTTTTCAACTCTTCTGGCTTGTGGGATGAACAACTTTTCGATGATCATCTCATGAATTTAAGTTCGCTCGAGCAAGTCTTCCTTATTGAAGGTCATCTGTGGTCATGTACATCAATTCACGGCTGCTATTCTTTTATTTTCAATGAGTTGTTCGCTCAGGTGTTAATATCATTTCACGAATTGTATCCAAATGCATGAAAAGCGACCTGCTTCCTCAGTTTGGGTCCCAGTTTGGGTCCCAGTTTGGGTCGACAACTCATTTTGCGTTTCGGAACCTCCGGGACCCGACTCACTAAAAGAGTAGTTGCGCAAAGTGGTGGCTACCTAGAAGTCAACACTTAGAGGGGTGTCAAGCCCAAGAGGTGTAAGACGAAGCACAGTGATGGTAGCGGTGTGCGACATGACCATGCCCAGAAGGAACACACCGAGGTGGTGGCCATGACCAGCTTACTGGTGGGCTTCAGAAATAGCTGAGCTTCGTACTAGCTGTCTAAAAGCCAGGCGACGAGCTCAATGAACGAGGAACTTGTGGCCATCACTAAGAAATTTGCGGTGAATAAGGCCCCTGGTCCCGGCGGGATCTCAAATTTAGTGCTAAAGGTGGCGGTACAGACGATTCCGGATACCTTCAGCAGAGTGGTGCTACAAAAGTGTCTTGACGAGGGATCTTTTCCCAATTCGTGGAAAACGGCGAAATTGGTGCTACTACCGAAACCTGGGAAACCCCCAGGGCATCCATCATCATACAGACCCATTTGTCTGCTGGACACCCTTGGTAAGCTACTGGAGAGGATAATATTAAACAGACTTATTATCAACACAGAAGGCGAAAGTGGACTATCGGACAGACAGTTCGGTTTTCGGAAATGGAGATCTACGGTGGACGCCATCTGAATGGTGACAGAGTACGCATAGCGCGCATATAAAAAGAAGCGGACAGGTGTTCGTCACTGCGCCACGATCGACGTTAAGAATGCCTTCAAAAATGCCAGCTGGGAAGCGATTGCCAAAGCGCTTCACAGGATGCGTGTTTCCAATACCCTGTGCAGGATAATAAGAAGCTTCTTCGAAAATCGAGTCCTGACGTACGAAACCCAAACTGGGTTACGATCTATTGCCCTAATAGCGGGTGTTCCACAGGGTTCCATACTCGGACTTGTGCTTTGGAATGCCATGTATAATGAGGTGTTAACCCTGAAACTTCCAGCAAGCGTGCAGATAGTCGGAATTGCTGACGATATCGTGCTCATGATCTCCGGCGAAACAATCGAGGAGGTATTTAGAAGACCTTGCAACGGTGTCCGTAGAAAGGGTTGGTATCTGGATGTAGGGAGTTAAGCTTCAGATAGCTCACCATAAAACCGAAGTCCTGCTCGTGACCAATAAAACAGTTGTGCCGCACATGGAGATTACTGTTGGAGGGCACACGACATCTTCGAAACAGCAGCTGAAATACCTTGGAGTAATGGTCGACCATCGCTTAAGTTTCGGTGCGCATGTCAGATACAGTTGTGAAAGTGCATCGAAAGTCATAGATTCATAGGCCTGGATTATGCCGAACTGTCCAAACTACGATACGGAGGAGCGGCCTGGAGCTCCGCGATAGAGGTAGAGCGCAACAGATCCAAATTACGGAGCATCGGCTGATAGCCATGCGAGTTTCCTGTGCGTACAGGACCATATCAGCAGATGCAGCTTTTGTCATCGCGGGCATGATTCCCATCGACATAACTCTGGCGGAGGATATGGAGTGTTACAAAGCAAGAGCTGTTAGAGGAGTGCGTAAAATTCAACGAGCAGCGTCAATGAATGCTTAAGTGGCAGGAGCAATGGGACGCATCGAACAACGCAAGATAGACGCATAGACTAATCCCGCGACTTTCAGACTGGGTAAATCGGAAGTATGGAGAGGTTAACTTCTACCTGGCGCAGTTCCTTTCGGGTGATGGGTGCTTTAAGCAATACCTTCACACCTTATCAGCTCGCATTATTGTCCGGAATGCGTAGAAACGGAGGAATCGGCAGAGCATGCTATCTTTGTCTGACCAAGGTTCATTTCTAGGCGTCAGCAACTTCAAAATTTGAACGCTGAAAACATTGTGAGTGAAATGTGTCGCGACGAACAGTCGTGGCGTGCTATAGTCGACGAAAACTCGCAAATCATGCGCGATCTGATAAGAACCAGATAGTCAACCAAATTTGACAACTAATGGAAGGTTTTGGGCCTCGTATGACACTTCAATTCAAAAGCAACGCGATCTTAGGGCGCGGTATAACCCTAATCTGGACTCATACGTATGGTTGGACTTAAAAGGTCTCACGTACTCAGCTACGATCTTTCCTTCAGCAAAAGAATGCGGAGATACCATTCGGAGTGGTCGTGACGGGATTCTAGCTTGGTAGTTTCTCAATCGGCCATGCCTTGATGGTTGGAAATCTTGCGAGAGTGGTTGCTGTAACGGACGCGAATAACTTTGAAAGCGTTACCTAACCGGCACACGTTTCGAGGTCCACGGGATAGTGGATGCAGTGATGGGCGTGAGTTACTATGAAAGCGTTACCCAACCGGCACACGTCTCGGGGTCTTTCGTACCAGTCTGAAGTTGGCGATAGAGGAAAAGGAGAAGGAGGAAAAAGGAGAAAGAGGATAAAGGAGAACGATGATCATGGAGAAAACCCAAAATTGAGAAAAAGAAAAAGGGTGAGATGTATAAATGTAGTAACCCCTTGATGTAGCATCATAGGGTGAAACCAAAGGGCACATCTGGCACACGAAGCCCAAGGTTTTTTAGTGGGACGAACCCACTCACGGCAGCAAACACCCGGCTGAAGTAAAATTTCCATCTTGTAAAAAAACGAAGCACAGTGTTGTGCCGGAGGAGTCAGGGTTCGACACGCGTATCGGAATCTGAGTTTTTAACGTTGATCAGGGGGTCTTGTCCCTGACTCGTGTGTGCGACCAGAAAAAGTGTCGTCGACAACTCGTTTTGTGTTTTTGTACTTCCTGGACTGGATTCGAAAAGCTAGTAGTTGCGCTAAAGTGTGGACCTTTTTCAACGCGATGAGATGTCGGATCTCAACTCGTTATAGGAGAGGTTGTGCATCGAGTCGTGGTGAAATGAGGTCGTCTGCTGATAGTGGATTCGGAAACGAGCCTTGGAGCGCTTTAACGCGAAAGTCCTCTCACTGTTGAAGCAAAGTGTGTTAAATAGTTCGAGTTGAAAACAAAGGTCAGTGGCCCCAGGTGGACTTTATGGGGTAGAAGATTCAATGTAACTTGCAACATTGTAGCAATTGCATCCATGGACCCAGAGTAGCAAATTGGAGCAATGCAGTGACTCGCCGTGCCGTAGAATGCAATCCGTTAAAAGGATTTACCACCTGGGTTATCAACTAATAAAAAAGATAAGGGTCGACTCATATTATAGCTACACATGTATGTATATTACTTATATCTAAAATTCCACAGGGACCTCAGATTCTAATCTCAGCCGGAACCATACCCTAGGGCCTACAATGCCTCACAATAATACTCATGAACAAGTCAACCCTCAGCATATACTAACTGATGACCTTTCGTATGGAAAACTCAAGGCTTAACCTTAAACTTTAGCGACTGAAGGTCTTGACTCCTCTCTCAACGATTCAAGGTCTGATGACACCTTCTAATGCTCTCCTTCAACCAGAGCATTGATGAAACTAGTTCTATGAATCCGACAACTTACCGGTATCCCTTAGCTGTGGAATAATCCGTTCTTTACAATGTCCTTCTCGGAGTAGGTATATATATCCTAAGGTTTCTTACTCATTTGTAACCCCTCGTTTTCCTCTTACCGACTTAAGTTCAGACCTTTTCTCTTAACAATTCAAGGTCAAACCCCTCTGCTTAGCGCCTCCAGTTGTCCTTTATCCATTGAGACGTGTCCCAATCAATACTATGATACTATGGATCCGATGATTCCCAACAAAGAAGATGGAAAAACAATTCCGTTTCTTGCCATGTCCACTTTAGAAGGAATAACCCTTTCCTCCGTATTATTTACACTCAGCAAATCAAGGTCTGTCTTATCCTTCAAATGAGTTGAGGTCTGCTTCACCAATCGAGATGTGTCTCGATTAACACTTAATGAATGTTTTCCGTTGAAGAAGGGAGTATTTCTGGACTTTTTTTTTACGATGAACATTTTTAAAGAGGCAAGATACTTCGAGTTACTTAAGATCGGATGTCGTTCTTTCAAAACTCTTCTGTTGACATGCTAACACTTTATCAGCAAAAATAGCTGTAAGCTTAAATTTAATCATCGAAAAACTACTTTCTCTAGCATAAACATTCTAAAAAGAAAACTATTCAAAAACAAAACAAACAATTTTTGGTACCTTGAAGGTAAAAGAAAGAAACGCATTGACACATTTTTCAAGTAAACACTGTTTCACGATCAAATTTTATAAATTTTACAAACATTCATAAACAACTGCACATCTACCTTAGTGAACACTTATCTAATCTAATATATCTAATACATTTTCTTTCACCTTTTCTTAGCTGCAAAAAGAAACACTACCCAGCCAAGCTGCCCAGCACCTCGATTGTGATCGTGTTCCACAACGAAGCCTGGAGCACGTTGCTGCGCACGATCTGGAGCGTCATTAACCGATCGCCCCGGCCGCTGCTGAAGGAAATTATCCTGGTGGACGATGCCAGCGAGCGGGAACACCTGGGCCAGCAGCTGGAGGATTACGTGCGGACGTTGCCGGTGAGCACTTACGTGCTGCGAACCGGAAAGCGTTCCGGGTTGATCCGGGCCCGGTTACTCGGTGCCAAACACGTCAAGGTGAGTACATTTACTTATATTAGATTTGAGGATTTTTGTATTTTTGTTTTATTTTTAATTCTACTGAGAAATTTTGCACGCCTCGTCGTAATCATCCAACAACCAATGTTTCACTGATCGTTCAAAGTTAGTTAAAGAACACGGTTTTCCACAGTTGGGAATGTCAATTTGCACCGGAACTTTAGTAGATGTTGTTGGATAATAGACCATTCGTACCTCCATATCATTGCCCAAGGTTTCATACAGCTCGAAAACAACTGTTGCTCCGTATTCGGCTCGTTTCTTAACCAATGATTCTAAAACGAGGGTGTTGCACAAATTAGATAGTGCAGCATCATGAGCCGAGTAGAAAAATAGGGATCTGTTGGGCGACAGAGTTCCGTCCCGCTTGGCTTTCAGTTTTTCAAGAAGATCCTTCAGTATGGCTCCACCTCGAATTTTTTTCAGCTCGTCTGTTGCAGAAAATGTCAATAGATAACCTTGGCTGAACTGGGTAACATGTGATTAGCAAATCACCTTAAAAGAGGGAATGCTATCCTTTGGATACTTACTATATCATCTTCAAAACTCAAGACATTCAAAGGGACCGGTTGCCATCCAATGGAAAGATTCGCATTCTTCGGCGGTTGGTAGAACGAAGCCATCAAACTTTGAGCGGATAAAACGCATCTTTCAGATGCACTGCTTACAACCAGGGTTGTGTTTTTGGTGTACATACCATGGTCTGGCAACAGGATTCCATACCGGCTGCGCAGGCTTTTGCCCAATTCGTACATATGCTGGATGCCTTTCTGTGAGGGAAGAGTTAATAGAAAACTGTTAAAGTTTTTCAAGTTGAAGGGTATTGTGAATAACTAAAAGTTTCTAAGAAAAAGTTTGACAATTGGTTTTAAACATGGTTTGAAAAACGGATTGGCAGAAATGTTCAGTT
Organism: Uranotaenia lowii; assembly: GCF_029784155.1. NCBI lineage: Eukaryota > Metazoa > Arthropoda > Insecta > Diptera > Culicidae > Uranotaenia > Uranotaenia lowii. The sequence continues at coordinate 236,757,988 of NC_073693.1, read as the reverse complement.
CTCTATTAACAAGAAAAGGAATTCCAATTTACTTAAAAAAATATAACCATAAATTTATATTTAATTGCCTTAAAAAAACCCTTTTCCGAAAAAAAAAGGTTTCGTTCAAAGCTATAAAGATGGTGATAGGCGAAAGTCTACGATACTCTTACAGAATTTTAATCTGCGTTGTTTATTAAAAAAATCATGAACAGATTGATTCTTTAACTAAAGTTGGAACCGTGGCAAAATTTGACGAACACTTAAAATATGTAACTCTGAATCAGTATAAATCTCCAACATGGATCGAATAACGTTTAAAGCTTGGTTTTTGCAATCGTATGACTACGAAAACTGTGAATATGTTCGATACTACTTCCAAGCTGACTCTAATTACGGCTCTTCATCGTCATCTTCATCATTTGCTTGACTACGGCAACATGCAGAATAGTGGACCCGAAAATCATTGTATTTCAAAAAAGTGTATGTCACGCATCTTTTAACTGATAAAATATGTCAGTGGTAAAAATTGGTATTTTTCATTTGAAAAATGTTTCGAGTCATAGAAAACAATTTTGATGATGAAAATATTTCCGTCAACCGAAACTTGTGTAAAACGTCATATCATCATAAATATCAGTTTCTATACCACGGAAATCCATGTTATTAACGTTGAAAAGTGACAAATTGATTGATTTGAAAAAAAAAATTGACGATTTTTAAATATGCCAAAAACGTCAGAGGGGGGGAGGGGGGGGATACCGAAAATGAAAAAAAACTGACTTTATCACAGCTTATTTACTAAAGCTTGCTTTATTCAGGATTGGAACAAACTTTGGCTCTTATTGTGACGCTCCTGGTGGACGAATTTGGAAGTTCTTTTCGCCCACGTTTCGGGAATTTGGTTAGCTTCCCGTATGTATTTTTGTCATTCCGCAAATCGACTGTTCTCTGTAAACAATAAACAGGGAAGCCAAAAGAAGGGAAAAAAATGTGCACAGTTATTTGGGAAATTCATTACGGTCTGCATCTAGGCTTGCCAAACAGCTAAAATTGTCTAGAAATACTGTTTGGCGTTTTATCAAACGGTATAGGAAAAAAAACATTGACGACGATTCGGAAGCCTCTAGTCAATCGTCGGAGTGGAACTGTTGACCGGAAACTGCGTGGTAAGATTTTGAAGACGATTAAGAGAAATTCCAATCTGTCGGACCGTGATTTGGCCAGAAAATCCGGAGCTGCCCATAGTACCGTGAGGAGAATTCGACTCCAGGAAGGAATCAAGTCGTATCGGGCTAGCAAACAGCCAAATCGAACCATAAAACAGAATAGTGTGGCCAAAATCCGTGCTCGGAAGCTATACGACAAGGTGCTGACCAAGTTCGACGGGTGTCTTCTGATGGACGATGAAACCTATGTCAAGGCTGACTTCGGGCAAATCCCAGGTCAAAAATTTTACTTTGCAATGGCTCGAGGGGGTATTTTCAGCCAAATTTATTTTTTTTGCTGACAAATTTTCACGAAAATTTATGATTTGGCAGGGCATTTGCAGTTGTGGCAAAACAACGAAAGTGTGTCTCCAAAAATGAATTTAGCCGTTCATTCGATCCCGTAATGATTTGGCCAGATTTGGTAAACTGTCATTACAGTAAAATCGTTCAAGAATGGTATTCAGAGAAAGGGGTCCAGTTTGTTTCGGAAAACCTTAACATACCTAACTGCCACTAGTTCCGCCCTATTTAGAAATACTGGGCAATTATGAAGAGGAGACTCAAGGCAAAGGAAAGGTTGTCAAAGACATCAATCAAATGAAGACCTGGTAGAATAAGATAGTTAAAACGATGGACGAAGAAAGTGTGCGCCGCCTAATGAGCCGTGTTACAGGAAATAATCGAGATATCCTTCTAAACCGTGACGATAAATTTATTCCTTTTTTGAAGTATGAAGAAAACGAAACATTTTTATAAAAAGATCTTGAATTCAATAATAAATAACTTTAATACAAGCAATTGTTTTTGTTTCAATTCTATCTGAAGGAAGCTGTTGAAACTTACGTTTCCTTACGGCAGCAACCGATTTCTGCTGCCACGAGCCGAACCAAAACATTGCTTGATTTGGTTCCTCTTGCTATGTCCAATTCGCAATCGAGAACAATAGATCAATGGTTGTTAATGACAGGTGATGATGATAAACGCGATACAAATGTTTATATCATCACACGGTTAAGCGATACTACTCAAATTGGGTTCATGGTAACACAACAGTGTTGCCAGATGTTCTGGGTAAGAGTACCAATGAGTACTTTCTCGGTTAGGAAATATTAGAAGTGGAAAGTGACAATTAGCTATCGCTAATTGATATAGTTGTATTCTAATGACCTCACAGACGAAACTGAATAAAGATAACGCTATTCCACCACTGAAGCCTGCGTTTTAAACACAATCTTTATTCATACTCATATTGCTGATACACTACTATAGCTTATATTCTACTCAAAAGTTGGAAACTTGAAGCAACAATTTTCAAAGCCCATTTGGTTAAAAAATCATCGCTCCACATACCTCAGAAAATCTTAAAAATGTCAGAAATAAGTAAATTCATAGAATCGTCTAGTGATTGCCGAGAAACAATCCGTGAAATTTTCGAATTCTTTATTAGGATTTACTTCCGGTATTTTATTAGTAAACTTAGAAGAGAAACGAACACATAAAAATAGAATCTCAGTGGTTTCACCGTTGTTGTTTCTTTGAAAAGATCGAATTTATTTAACACTAAACCGTACTTTTTTCATGGATATGATGGCTAGCATCTTTCAAATGTTAAAACCTCCAGCCCACAGAAAGTGTACTGTATGCCGTGACTGAGAATCGATATCAAGGCCGCTGGCTGAAAACTGAAACTGAAGCATGAATGTTTTAAAGGACGAGAGATCGATTCCTAAATTTATACTTTGTATTAGAAGATAGAAAAGTGGGTCGTCCATATTAACTGCCTTATGGTAATGGTTCAATAGCAATAATTGCTCTATTATGCAAATGTCAGGACGAAAATTCATGCAAGGACGTTATTTAAAACGGAAAATTGATTCCTGGATTCAAATTTTCAATCAGACGATAGAAAAAGAGGTCTCCATATTAACTTTATTTTTGCAATCAGAAGTTTTAAAGACAGGGAGTGGTTCCTAGGAAGTTTCGAGCCCCTCCCCTTCCAAGAAAGGAAGGCCACCAGGCCAAAGTAAAGAAAAAAATCGAGGAAGGTGGAAACATATTGCTTAATAAAGTTATTGGGTTTCATTCATTTCAATTAACGGGTTAATATATGCTTATGTACAGTATTGGAAAATGCCACTGCTAACCATTTGTACAACTTCATTAAATACATGATATACACTATTCAAAACATCTATTAGCATAAACCAACGATTGGTTTGCTATCGTGTTTTGCATCCAAATTTTGCTTCAAATTATCAAATCGAACATATTTCTAACAATTTCGAGTGAAACGACACTTTTAAAGTCAACTTTTGGTTGTTAGAAAGTCATTATTTAATTAAAATAAGCCTTTGCGGAGAAAAATTACCCTAAAATAGCATTGAACTGGCCAGAAATAACTGCAAATGCCCAGAAACAGTGATTATTTTTTTTATTGTTAACGCTTTACAAATGCGAGATTTGTAAACAGGAACAAGACATTTACTACGAAAAACGAAGTTATATCATGAATTTTTTAACACTAGAAAGACCGCACCAGTCAAAATGACTGGTTGGACACTTTGTTTGTTGAATATCTTTTGCATACTTCGCTCTAAAAATTCGCAAAAAATACTACTTTTCATGAATTTTGAATCTCTACAAAACTGTGTATTTTTTATTTCACTAGCACTTTTAATAAGCGAGAAAAATTTCACCATGGACACTCGGACCGTGACCAGTCAAAATGACTGGTAAAATTCAAAACCCTATAACTCAAACAAGATAATTTTTTTTCGCTTGCTTTTGGTTTCATTTGCAAGCTACATTCAAGACAATGAGTCCTAGTTGATTTATGGTGGGCAGAAGTGTGTCATTCGTTATGAAATTATTGATTTTCGATGCGAAGTCGTGATGATATGAAGAACAAGTTCTCGGATTGGCCGCTGTGTGGCGCTTCAAGCAATTGACTCCCAATTTTTTTGGTCTGTTTTGTTGCTCAACTTTAATCGAACTTTATGTCAAAATTTGGCGAAATTTCATCAAGATTTGTAAAAGTTATGTTAGATTTAATACATGTCCATTCGAGTAATCGAGTAGTTTTAGGTGATAAATATGTTTTATACTGAACTAATATGAGTAAAATTATTATGAATTGAGTACTTATTTATTCAAATTTGAAGACATCAGCTATGAAACTGAATAATTAAAATGATATTTCAACATGGGTGCACGATATATTCTTATATGTTGGTTATCCACCATGGGTGCACGGATTCACCGCAGTATCTGCTCAAGTATGCATTCTTAGATTATTAGGCTCGACAAATTTCCAATGCAAGTTCACCTACAGGTATTCCGGCACCCGTGTATATACCTGGCCAGCTGGCAACTGATTGAACATTCTTATTATAAGAGGAAACACATCTTACCTGTCGGCAACTCATGGGGTTTGAACCCAAGAATTTTCTTGCCGATACAAGGAATCGAACCCAGTACACCTGGCATATCTGATAGACCTCATCGGATGCAGATATTTCAACATGGGTGCACGGAATGGCTGCAAATTCGCCGTTGTAAATTATAAAGAGTAAAATAGTTTTCAAATTGCTTAAAAACACAACATATTTTTGAGTAAGATAAGATAGGTATTTGAAATGCAATATTTGTCAATCGAAAAACTTTTAAGGAAAAATAAATCAACGTGTACATTTGACAATGTTGATTCATTACTCACTCGGTCCATAGTAACCGTTTCCCAATTTCTTGGATGTTGATCAGATCTTATCAGATAAATTTACGATTGCAAAAACCTGTTTTGTAATAATAAATAAAAACATTTATTATTTCAAGATAAAATTGAAATATTTCTTTTCCAGGAATGAAAAAACGGAACTTTAAATAAAAATCGATATTTAAATCATTATGTCTCAACATAAAAGACATGGTTTTGACTTTGGTTTGAATTGTAGAAATGCTTTTTTTAAATTTGCAAAAAGTCCAATATTTGAATAAAACGCGGTGAATCCGTGCACCCATAGTGAAAAACCATGTACATAACACAAATTTTTATTTGAATCTATAAAAGTCTTTATTCTTTACCTTTAGCATGCAAAAAAATTGATTTTGGATGAATAGCGGTGAATCCGTGCACCCATAGTAAATTGCTCTACTTATAGAAAAAAATATGCTTCAAAACCTACAATATCAGGTATAATTTATAGGCAACGTGTTGAAAAATTTCAGAGCGATGGATGCTAGAAAACATCTACTAAAAGAAAATTGAAGTGAAACCGTGCACCCATGGTCAATATTCATAGCCGTCTAACATGATTTTTTAATTAGATTGATAATGTGTTTTAATTTTTTGATAATTATTTGAAATATTCATTTTATGACATACACGCATTCGTCAACTATGCCAAACTGAGGTGATTCCGTGCACCCATGGTGAAAAAATATTACCATTTTTTAACAAAAATGATATCGAATAAATAACAAAACCATTTCAAAAGAAAAAGTTAAAAATATTATGATATAAAAAATTTCCCCTTTACCAGTCATTTTGACTGGTCACGGTCCGAATAGGTATATTCAATTTGCCGGTCCTTCTAGTGTTAACTAATACTGATAAGTTGTAGTTGTTTGGTCCAGCTGAAATATGGCTGTTGAATGCAAATTTAATCCTATAATCGACATGGTAGTTCAAATCATCCCCCTTTTTTAAATTTGTTTAAAACATGTTCTTCAAACTAATTTAACCTTGGTTTATGCTGATGGATGGATGTTTTGAACATTTGCAACTTGGATTCTGTCTGAAACTTAAGATTCATTTGGGCATTTTCTTTTGTATTAGAGAAAGGGAATGAAAGTTTAATTATCAATTATTACTAGTTTAGCTTGATTGACTACTCACATCCATCTTGAATCATTGAACACGAAATACCTCCTACATTTTCATAACAGTGCAATCCAAAATAAAATTTTAGCAGCGATCAATACATTTCAAGTTCCATGATCGCTGGCGTGGCTCAGTAGAATTAGTTCCACATCGCGAATGATTGCTACTCCGTGATACAATTTTCATCAGAGGTCAAAAGAATGGTGTCTGGGATTGACATCACATTCACAATGTCCAAAACTGATGCTCTCTTTTTGAATCATCAATAACGACGCCGGCTACGTCCTAGTAGTCAAGATATAGATTGGAGAAAGTTCAATTATCATTTATAACTGATTCAAAACTAGAAGTTTTTCCATTTTCTGGTGTTTTTTGAATTCTAATTATGCACAGAATATCTTCTAATCCAAAAAGTGGACTAAATAGGCTGAGTTTGAAAGGAATTTTGCGAAAAAAGTTCAAACAGTATAGTTTCTAAGATACTTTTAACGAGTCATACTAGGTACATGTGACATTCGAGGAAGGATAACCCTAACCGGTAAAATTCATATCATATCAAAACAAACAAAAAATAAAAACAGTCGATAAAGGGTTTGATTTAAAAATCATTAAGCTCCGATTTGAATTTTTTTTTAAAGATCCAGTTGGGGCAGTTTACACATCAAATGAAAACTTGATAAATGCAAGAAACCATATATAACATTGCTCACGTTTCTGCTTTCTGCTTTCAGTTTAAAATAGACAATTATTTTAAGTTTAAGTTAAAAAAGTTTAAGAAAACTGTATTTACGATATGAATTGGAGTTTTCCTTAATGGATGTATTGCAACGCACTCAGAGGTAATGTTAGCGAAAGGCTTAAATTTAGTATGGGAGAGTGGGGAATCATGGGCCACTTTTTTTCGTTGTTCCATAACTTCTTTATTATAAAAGATAAAATGAAAATAAAAAATGTTATGGTTTTCTACATTTTCAAGGTATCATAAAGGAATTTTTATAATTTTTAGTAAGTTATTTTCCCCAAATTCTGACTGTTTAAAAAAAAGCAATATTTTTTGGATTTTGAAAAATGGTGGGGAATCGTGGGCCACCGAATCCAAATTGACCAAATAACATGCAAAGTTTATGAGTTGACCCAAAACTGTGATTTCTTAATTCATTTTGTTATTTTAAAACAATTTCAGATGATGAAATAATAAAGAGAGCTGTGTATGATCGCATAGATTGCAAAACCTGGCTCGCGAACGTTTTGGAAAAAAATTTATACAGGATGGACAAAATATTTTTCATAACTCTTCATTTGGCATAAAAAAAACTTTACAGATAGGAAAGACGTATTTTAAGTTCTGAATGTGTATAAAAACATAAAAATATAGGTGATTCATGATGTGTGGCCCACGATTCCCCACAAGCTATGATTTGCAAATTGGTTGCGTTTGTGTGACTTATTGATGTTTCATCAAAAATTCCTTTTCCACGTGAAATATCATGACAAAACTAAGATCATTAGCGTATGAGCATATTTTTGTTGTGCACTTTAGGTTCCCCATCGATGAAATTAGCGGGCGTTTTTTAAATTATCTAAGTAAATTTTTCTAACTTTTTTTAGCTTGATAAATAAAAGAAGCATATAATGCGTATTTCA